>NW_025213015.1:0-2087 GCF_004010195.1 Chiloscyllium plagiosum
GTACCAGAAGGATGTGGAGGCTTTGAAGAAGGTTCAGAAATAGTTTACCAGAATGTTGCCTGGTTTGGAGGGTATTAGCTATGAGCACAGATTTGACAAACTTGGTGTGTTTTCATAGAATCTTTATAGAGTCTCATAGAATCTTTATTGCTGGGGGAGATAAATTGATCTATGTTTTGCATTTAGATCTTTTCATATTGACTTTAAATATATACATGTAAAGTTTTGTTTTTGTTTTCTTTTTGTATACAGTCAGTTCTTCTATAACACGATGGTTGCATTCTTGTGCAAACCCGCGTTATAGAAAAATTGTGCTTTAGAAACAATGCTTAAAGTGTTGGTGTTGTAAGCACCAAGAAGGGGAGGTGATGGAGAACTGACAATGGGATCTTGATCAGATTGGACAATGGACCAAGGAGTGGCAGATGGAGTTTAATTTAGATAAATGTAAAGTGTTCCAATTCTGTTCCTTCGTTTAAGAAAGGAAACAGATATAATCCAAGTAATTATAGGCCGGTGCACTAGATGGCAGTGGTGAGGAAGCTGGTGGAGAAGATACTGAGAGACAAGATTTATTCATATTTGTAAGTGAATGGAACTGTTATTGATAGGCAGCATGGGCTTGTGTATGGAAAGTCATGTCTCACCAACCTGACTTGAGTTTTTTGAGGAGGTGACAAGAATGATTGTGGGAAGGGCTATGGATATCGTCTACATGGATTTTAGTAAGGCTGTACAGGACATTGATTAGTCCACTTCTGGAATATTGCGTGCAATTCTGGTCTCCTCCCCATTGGAAGGATGTTGTAAACTTCACAGGGTTCAAAAAAGATTTACAAGGATGTTGCCAGAGTTGAAGGATTTGAGCCATTTGGAGAGTTGAATAGGGCTGTTTTCCCGGGAGCGTTGGAGGCTAAGGGGTGACCTTACAGAGGTTTATAAAATCATGAGGGGAATAGACAAAGTCTCTTCTCTGGGGTTGGGGAGTCCAAAACTAGAGTTACATAGGTTTAGGGTGAGAGGGGAAAGATATAAAAGAGACCTAAGTGGCAACTTTTTCACACAGAGGGTGGTACGTGCATGGAATGACCTGCAAGAGGAAGTGGTGGAGGCTAGAACAATTGCAACATTTAAAAGGCATCTGGATGAGTATATGAATAGGAAGGGTTTGGGGAGATATGGGCCAAGTGCTGGCAAATGGGACTAGATTTGGTTGGGATAGCTGGTTGGCATGGACGAGTTGGACTGAAGAGTCTGTTTCTGTGCTGTGCATCTCTATGACTCTATGACTCTATTTGATAACGTATCTCATTTTTGGAATGGAAATCAGGTGGTGTTCGCAGGGATTGGTGCTGGGACCTTAGTTGTTGTAAATATATAAATGACCTGGAGGAAAATGTAGATGGTCTGATTAGTAAATTTACAGATAACATCAAATTGGTGGAGTAAGGCTGTACAGGACATTGATTAGTCCACTTCTGGATAGTGAGGAGGGTTCCCAAAGAGATAGATTGCAGATTTGGGCAGAGAAATGGTTGGTGGAGCTAAATCTGGACAATTTTTTAAAAGTCATTTGTGAGATGTGGATATCATTAGTTGGCCAGCATTTATTGCCCATCCCTAGTTGCCCTTGAGAAGGTGATGGTGAGCTGCCTTCTTCAACCGCTTCAGTCCACCTGCTATGGGTTGATCCACTATCCCATTAAGGAGGGAATTCCAGGATTTTTGACCCATTGACAGTAAAGGAACAGTGATATATTTCAGGATAGTGAGTAGCTTGTGGGGAATTTGAAAGTGTTGGTATTCCCATATATCTGCTGCCCTTGTCCTTCTAGATGGAAGAGTCATGGGTTTTGAACATGTTCTCTTTGGTCAATTTCTGCAGTGCCTCCTGTAGATAGTGCACACTGCTGCTCCTGAGCATCAGTGGTAGGGGGAGTTGATGCTTGTGCAGGCTGCTTTGTTCTGGATGGTGTCAAGCATCTTGAGTATTATTGGAGTTGCACTCACCCAGGCAAGTGGGGAGTATTCCATCACACTCCTTGGTGGTATCTTGTAGGTGATGGACAGGCTTTGGGGAGTTAGGA
>NW_025213015.1:4678-5789 GCF_004010195.1 Chiloscyllium plagiosum
AATTTTTCTGATTCAGTATGTGGATGTACTGACTAGAGAAGGTGCAAAACTTGACCTACTCTTGGGAAATAAGGCAGGGCAGGTGACTGAGGTGTCAGTGGGGGAGCACTTTGGGGCCAGCGACCATAATTCTATTAGACTTTAAACAGTGATGGAAAAGGATAGACCTAAAAGGATAAAAGTTGAAGTTCTAAATTAGAGAAAGGCCAATTTTGATGGTATTTTTTGACAGTATTAGGCAAGAACTTTCAAAAGCTGATTGGGGGCAGATGTTCGCAGGTAAAGGGACGGCTGGAAAATGGGAAGCCTTCAGAAATGAGATAACAAGATCCAGAGAAAGTATATTCCTGTTAGGGTGAAAGGGAAGGCTGGTAACTATAGGGAATGCTGGATGACTAAAGAAATTGAGGGTTTGGTTAAAAAAAAGAAAGAAGCATATGTAAGGTATAGACAGGATAGATCGAGTGAATCCTTAGAAGAGTATAAAGGAAGTAGGAGTATACTTAAGAGGGAAATCAGGAGGGCAAAAAGGGACATGAGATAGCTTTGACAAATAGACTTAAGGAGAATCCAAAGGGTTTTTACAAATATATTAAGGACAAAAGGGAAACTAGGGAGAGAATAGAGCCCGAAAATGTGTTGCTGGAAAAGCGCAGCAGGTGAGGCAGCTTCCAAGGAACAGGAGAATCGACGTTTCGGGCATAAGCAATTCTTCAAGCCCTGTTCCTTGGATGCTGCCTGACCTGCTGCGCTTTTCCAGCAACACATTTTCAGCTCTGATCTCCAGCATCTGCAGTCCTCACTTTCTCCTCAAAGAATACAGCCCCTCAAAGGTCAGCAAGGCGGCCTTTGTGTGGAGCCACAGAAAATGGGGGCGATACTAAATGAATATTTTGCATCAGTATTTATTGTGGAAAAGAATATGGTAGAGACTGTAGGGAAATAGATGGTGACATCTTGCAAAATGTCCAGATTACAGAGGAGGAAGTGCTGGATGTCTTGAAACGGTTAAAAGTGGATAAATCCCCACGACCTGATCAGGTGTACCCGAGAACTCTATGGGAAGCTAGAGAAGTGATTGCTGGGCCTCTTGCTGAGATATTTGTATCAT
>NW_025213015.1:6172-14378 GCF_004010195.1 Chiloscyllium plagiosum
TGCTGCATTTTGGGAAAGCAAATCTTAGCAGGACTTATACACTTAATGGTAAGGTCCTCGGGAGTGTTGCTGAACAAAGAGACCTTGGAGTGCAGGTTCATAGCTCCTTGAAAGTGGAGTCACAGGTAGATAGTATAGTGAAGAAGGCATTTGGCATGCTTTCCTTTATTGGTTAGAGTATTGAGTAAACGAGTAGGGAGGTCATGTTGCGGTTGTACAGGACATTGGTTAGGCCACTGTTGGAATATTGCGTGCAATTCTGGTCTCCTTCCTATCGGAAAGATGTTGTGAAACCTGAAAGGGTTCAGAAAAGATTTACAAGGATGTTGCCCGGGTTGGAGGATCTGATCTACAGGGAGAGGCTGAACAGGCTGGGGCTATTTTCCCTGGAATGTTGGAGGCTGAGGGGTGACCTTATAGAGGTTTACAAAATTATGAGGGGCATGGATAGGATAAATAGGCAAAGTCTTTTCCCTGGGGTCGAGCATAGGTTTAGGGTGAGAGGGGAAAGATATAAAAGAGACCTAAGGGGCAACGTTTTCATGCAGAGGGTGGTACGTGTATGGAATGAGCTGCCAGAGGATGTGGTGGAGGCTGGTACAATTGCAACATTTAAAAGGCATTTGGATGGGTATATGAATAGGAAGGGTTTGGAGGGATATGGGCCAGGTGCTGGCAGGTGGGACTAGATTGGTTTGGGATATCTGGTCGGCATGGACGGGTTGGACCGAAGAAGCTGTTTCCATGCTGTGCATCTCTATGACTCTACGAGTCCTCCTCCCCTGAAGGTGCTGCTCATGCCAAGCCCCAATCCAACAGCCCCACCTGAGCTGATAGATCACACTCTATGTCAGACACTGCACAGCCAACACTGGGGGAATATTTAACACTTTCTCATCCAGAAATCATACTTGGGTTTTCCCCCAGGATCTACTGAATCACTGAAGGCTGTGTGCAAGCTCAGACCATTACGGAAGCCAACCTTCCATTCATGGACTCCACGTACACCTCTTGTTGCCACAGAAAGGCTGCCAATATCATCAAAGACCCCTCCCACCCGGTAGATACAGAAGCTTGAACACAGCACCAACAGGTTCAAGAACAGCTTCTTCCCTGCCATTGTTAGACTGATGATTGGACTTCAACCAACGCTGATCTGGTTACTGTTGATCTTGCTTTGCACACCTCCTGTGTAATGTTAACTGTATGCCTCATTCTGTCCATGTTTTTTGTCACCCTGTGATCTGTGTGCCCTTGATTACTATGATCTGCCTGAACTGCTTGCAAACAAAGCTTTTCATTGTACTTAGGGACACATGACCATAAATCCACTCTATCACTTACACCAGGAATGGGAAATCTGACTGATAGTTGCTTATTGGATCCCAGGAATATAGTGATTGTCATAACCAATCCTGCCTATGATTGAAGTGGGGTTTTCTGAATCTGTGTGGCTCAGTGCCACATTAGGGACTGTGATTATTGGAGGAACCTTACACTTTAACTGTTTTTCATATCTCCCTTTCTCATTATTCTTCTACTTGTTTTTGTCCATGTGGCAAATTTCCCTCTAAATTCCTGTTTCAATTTTGTTACCATTTTCTTCCTCTTTCCCCCTCTCTCTCTTTGACATTCAATCATTTTCTGAAGTTTTCCTCTTGTATACATCCATGCTCCACCTCTATCCCTGATGTCATTTTTACGTAGAGTCATAGAGTCATAGAGATGCACAGCACGGAAACAGACCCTTCAGTCCAACTCGTCTATGCTGACCAGGTATCTCAACCTAATCTAGTCCCATTTGCCAGCACTTGGTCCATATCCCTCCAAACCCTTCCTATTCATATACCTCATCGAGATGCCTTTTAAATGTTATAACTGTATCAGCCTCCACCACTTCCTCTGGCAGCTCATTCCATACACACACCACCCTCTGAGTGAAGACGTTGCCCCTGAGATCTCTTTTATATCCTTCCCCCTCACCCTAAACTTATGCCGTCCAGTTCTAGATTCCCCACCGCCAGGGAAAAGACTTTGTCCATTTACCCTATCTATGTCCCTCATGATTTTATAAACCTCTATGATGTCACCTCTCAGCATCCAACGCTGCAGGGAAAGCAGCCGCAGCCTATTCAGCCTCTCACATCTCTTGTTCTTTCGTTTAACTCCCCTCCATTTCTCACGATTTCAATCATGCATGTGTTCTCACTCTTCTGGCCACATGAGAAGGCCTTTCAGTTCCTTGAGCCAGTTCCTGGCAATATAATCCAGCCAAGCTAACTATCGCCTTGAGATCTGGCGTGGGCTGTCCTCACTCTGCACCATCAATAAAATGTTAGCGATAATAACATAAAAGGTGATCAGGAAAAGGTCAGCTTCACTGAACTTGATTGTAGTGTTTCTGTTCTTTTCTTGCAGACTCCATCTCCCTCTGTGATGGTACGTGTTCCATTCAGGCACATCCTTCTCCACACGATGAAACAAGATCACTGCGACTTATGAAGACGTGTGTCCAATTGTCAAACATCAGACACATTCTGGGTGAGAGCTGACCAGTTAAACAGAATGTTACTGAGAAGCTCACTGAGCAGCTAAATCCTTTCACCACTTGATGCTGTAACCTGAGTGAGTTAAAGGAGCTATGCTTTTTTTCACATTCTGCTTTAACATGTAATGAGCATGAAGTGATTATAATATAAAAGAAATTTTACATATCCTTTTTTATTCTACATCACTATGCCAACTCCGAATAGCAGAGGCAGGTGTATGCTAGTTCACCAAAATTTCAAAGAAAAAATCTGACAGTAGTGCAGCTGGAGATTCCAATAATGTATTGCTTTGTGAGATTAGTTCACACAGATAGAGTGATTCAGGCTTGTGGCCTTTACTGAATTAATTAGGGCATGACTTTCATTGGTCTTATATCTCCCATAATAGATAAGGGGATTGTTTGGCCAGGCTAATAGCTGTAGTCGATTGTTTAGTGATCTTTTCATAAAGTACAGGTGACTAATTGTTGTAATGCTGGAAATGAGGCAGCAAATATGTACACAGCAAGATCCCACAACAGGCAACAAGTCTATAACCAGATAATCTGCCTTTAATGATGATGAAGAAGCCAAATTTACGTTTATGTAGCATTCTAGTCAAATGAACGCCCCCTAAACCCTTTACATTCAATTAAATAGGTTTTGAAATGTAGGATGTTCGCACATGTGCAATTGATCCAAATGTCGTTCTGGTCAGCAACAGGGCTTTGGATCTTTATTTTGTATTCTCTCATGGGATGTGGGCATCACTGGCTAGGCAGCATTTACTGCCCATCCCTAACTGTTCAGGTGGCAGTTAAGAGCCGACCACATTGTTGTGGGTCTGGAGTCACATATAGACCTGACCAGGTAACGAGAGCAGTTTTCTTCCCCAAAGGGCATTAGTGAACCAGATGCATTTTTCCAACAATCAGTAATGGATTCATATTATCATTAGACTGTAATTCCAAATTTTAAAAAAAAAATAACTTCAAATTGTACCATCTGCTATGGTGGGATTTGAACTTAAGCTCCCAGAGCATAAGCTAGATCCCTGAATTAACAACCCAGTGATAATACCACTTGGCCATTGCCTCCCTATTGATGGGCATAGCAAAGGATTTGGAATTCCAATCTACATTGGAACCTGCAGCAGAAGCATTTACCATGGGAATTCCACTGTTAACATTCACTATTTATATGTCTCTATGTTGCCAGCAATACTATCAAATCAAATTAAAGCAGGAATTTCATTGTAGTGTTTCATTGTAACATTGGAGGACATGGAAGAACATAACTTACTGGTAGTAATTCATTCCCGATCCCAATCTATGGTGGGATTGCAATCTCAAGCAGACTTTTTGAGTACCATCTACATAGGCTACATCTAATATGTTAACGTTTTCTGCAGTGTCAGAACTTGGCTGGGAACAGGGCACTGATAATCGTGTCACAGAGTCATAGAGTCATAGAATCATAGAGATGCACAGCACAGAAACAGACCCTTTGGTCCAACTCACTCATGCCAACCAGATATCTTATATAAATCTAATCCCTTTTGCCAACATTTGGCACATATCCCTCTGAACACTTCCTACTCATATACCCATCCAGATGCCTTTTAAATGTTGTAACTGTACGAGCCTTCACTACTTCCTCTGGCAGCTCACTGCATATATGCACCACCGTCTGTGTGAAAAGGTTGTCCCACAGATCCCTCTTTGATATCTTTAATTATATCTTTCCCCTCTCACCCTAAACCTATGCTGTCTAATTTTGGAGTCCCCACACCGGGGAAAAGACCTTGCCTATTTACCCTAACCATACTCCTCACTCCTCAGCCTCAGATGCTGCAAGGAAAATAGCCCCAGTCTATTAAGCCTCTCCCTATAGCTCAAATCCTCCAATCCTGGCAACATCCTTGTAAATCTTTATTGAACCCTTTCATGTTTCACAACATCCTTAATATAGCAGGGAGACCATGTCCTACTGCTTGTCAAGTTGTTGAAAATTTTACTAAGCTACCAAAATGTCCAATTTAACTGTCTGATTCAGGTTAAAAAATACACATCAGAGTTCAGTCATTTATTTTTTAAAAACTAGTTATAGGCACATAGAGATATTCAAAATGGAAACAAACCCTTCAGTTCAACTCGTCCATGCCGACAAGCTATCCTAGATCATTCTAGTTAGTGGTAGATGGGGTCTGACTCGAGGTGTTTGTTAATAGAGTTCCGGTTGGAATGCCATGCTTCTAGGAATTTTCGTGTTTGTATTTGTTTGGCTTGTCCTAGGATGGCTGTATTGTCCCACTTGAAGTGGTGTCCTTCCTCATCCGGATGTGAGGATACTAGTGAGAGAGGGTCATGTCTTTTGTGGCTAGTTGGTATTCATGTATCCTGGTGGCTAATTTTCTGCCTGTTTGTCTGGTGTAGTGTTTGTTACAGTCCTTGCACAGTATTTTGTAAATTACATTAGTTTTGCTTGTTGTCTGTATAGGGTTTTTCAAGTTCATTCCAACTGGAACTCTATCAAAAACACATTGAGTTAGATGAAGGGCTTTTGCCCGAAACGTCGATTTTCCTGCTCCTCGGATGCTGCCTGACCGGCTGTGCTTTTCCAGCACCATTCTAATCTAGACATCGAGTTAGATCCCATCTACCACCTCCTGAGAAAAAGAACAGGAAGTGACTTCACCACAGGAAATAACATCAGCACAGGAAATGACATCACCAACCCAAAGAAACCCAAACACATAACTAGAAAGCAGGAATTTTCAGCAGTGCTTCGCCTGAGGCTCACTGAAGATGTTACCTAGTAGGGTGACAAAATGTCTGGAAATGAACCTTCCAGCTCAGCGAGCAAACCTACATTCAGAACCTCAACCTGAGCTACAAATCTTCTCAAACCTCACTAAAATCTAGTTATAGTAAGATACACAGATACGCATACAAAGAGTAACAAACCAGACATAAATATTATGAGGGGAAGAAAGAAAGTCAAAAAAAGTTGAGTATCACTAGTCCAGAACACAGAACTGAATGGGTTTGTCTCACAATCCTGATGATTCTTTGATTATGTCCTATTCTGTTTGCATGGAGCTGTTCAGTCTTTAGATGACTGAATCATTGACCTGGGGTCTTGAGTTGTAGAATTATTTCGTTTGGCAATTCTGAATATAGTTTTCATGCTGTTTTGACAGAGAATCGAAGAGCAACCTTTTAAAGATTGGGTACAGAGAGAGAGAGATGTTGATGTGTCTGGCTTAGCTAGATTAACTATAAGAATTTGCAATTTGTTAGGGTAGCATGGATCAAAAACAGCTAATGACTTTTGTTATTAGTTTGTATCAAGCCAACTTGCTTTACCTGATGCTGTAAGTTGGCACTCAGACACTGAGACTGCAAGAGGGCAGAATGTGTTTTCAGTAACAATAAATGTTGTCATTTTATTTCCATCATATCTTAAGCTGAATTCATATTCTAAAGCTGCCACAACGCGATTTGAACTCATTCTTTGGGTTACTATCTTATGTTTCCAGATCACTAGTCTCTCAACTCGTTTTCTGAGCATTTTAACTCCTTATAAATAATGGCAGAATTAGAGAAACTGATAGCAAGATAAATGTTTGACAAAAATACTTGAGATCTGTCACATCTAGGTAAAAGCTGAAATGGCATGTGTGCTATGTCATGTACACTGTCAATGACAGAGAGGTACAGAGTGATCATCACATATGAAAGACTAAACAAAGACAGACAGTGCAAACACTGTTAAATAGCCCAGACACAACTACAATAGAAAGCTGAAAGAGAACATGAGGATGAGTTTCTGCTCTAAAACCACAATGGGATTTGATTCTGACAGTTGCATCTTGACAGTGTCTTCACCAGTAAGCCTTATAACCAATAGTTCCACTTTGTAAACACCTTTCCACACTCTGTATGCTGCTAACATGACACTAAAGCCTAAATATTTGCCAACAAACTCAGAATTTTGTTTCTTCTCTTTATGATCCAACATGCTGAGGTAGACTACTCAATCAGAAAAACATGAAATGGTTACAGTGTTATTGTACAAGAAAATCAAATACATGACATCTGTCTGTATCTACCACCACTATGTCTCTTTTCTATTCCCTTTCTTTTTATCTCTCTTCTCTCACTTTCAACTCACGGATATTATTTCTAATTCTTTGCCTTTTCAGGTAAATGATGGATTTCCAGGGAAATACAAATTGGTGCAGGATATTTTTCTCTTACAGAAGTCAACCCACTGAGGGAGACAGGTGAACTGGCTGTTCAGGCCAACATTATATACCGAAGCTGTTAGAGAGAAAGAGAGGGGTTGCTGCTACAATCAGAACTCAATTGGTTCATTGATGATCTGCACTCAGAAGATTGCGACAGGGTAAGACGCTCCTGCCAAAGCTCCTCAGCTCTATGCTTTCACTTTCCCCTCTTGTTCTCCATTTTCTATTCTTCTTTCCACTTAGTAACGGAGACGCATCCTGGAGAAGCAGCTGATGTCGGCAGCAAGACCTGGAGCAGTGAACTCTGGAACAGAGTGAGAAGTTAGTCCCTGGAACAGTGTGAGCAGTGAGTCCCTGGAACAGTGTAGGCAGGGAGCCCCTGGAACAGTGTAGGCAGTGATCCCCTGGAACAGTGTGAGCAGTGAGCCCCTGGAACAGTGTAAGCAGTGATCCCCTGGAACAGTCTGAGCAGTGAGCCCCTGGAACAGTGTGAGGATTGTGTCCCTGGAACAGTGTGAGCAGTGAGCCTCTGGAAGAGTGTGAGCTGTGAGCCCCTGGAACAGTGTGAGCAGTGTGCCCCTGGAACAGTGTGAGGATTGTGTCCCTGGAACAGTGTGAGCAGTGAGCCTCTGGAACAGTGTGAGCAGTGAGCCCCTGGAACAGTGTGAGCAGTGTGCTCCTGGAAAAGTGTGAGGATTGTGTCCCTGGAACAGTGTGAGCAGTGAGCCCCTGGAACAGTGTGAGCAGTGAGCCCTGGAACAGTGTGAGCAATGAGCCCCTGGAACAGTGTGAGCACTGAGCAGTGAGACATGGAACTCTGTGAGCAGCGAGCTCCCGGAACAGAGCAAGCAGTGAGTTCCGCAAAAGTGTTAGTTGTGAGGCCTTGGAACAGTGTGAGTTGTGAGCCCCATGAACAGCTTGAGGAGTGAGCCCCGGAACATTGTGAGCAGTGAGCCCCTGTAACAGTGTACGCAGTGTGTACCTGGAACAGTGTGAGATGTAGGACTCTGAAACAGTGTGAGCAGTGAGCCCCTGGAACAGTGTGAGCAGTGTGTCCCTGGAACAGTGCGTGAGAAGTGAGTCCCTGGCACAGTGTGAGCAGTGAGCCCCTGGAACAGTGTGAGCAGTGAGTCCCTGGAACAGTGTGAGCAGTGATCCCCTGGAACAGCGTGAGCAGTGAGCCCCTGGAACAGTGTGAGCAGTGTGTCCCTGGAACAGTGTGAGCAGTGAGCCCCCCTGGCACAGTGTGAGCAGTGAGTCCCTGGAACAGTGTGAGCAGTGTGTCCCTGGAACAGTGCGTGAGAAGTGAGTCCCTGGCACAGTGTGAGCAGTGAGTCCCTGGAACAGTGTGAGCAGTGTGTCCCTGGAACAGTGCGTGAGAAGTGAGTCCCTGGCACAGTGTGAGCAGTGAGTCCCTGGAACAGTG
>NW_025213015.1:18406-21826 GCF_004010195.1 Chiloscyllium plagiosum
GGAGCTATGATGTAAATTTCCCAGATTGACCCCTGCGATGGGAGAACTTCCAGCTGAAGACAGACCGGATCATTTCAGGTTATTTTCACTGAAGTTTAGAGGATTGAGGGGGATCTTATAACGACAAAATTCCATGAAACTAGATATAAAACTATAAAATTCTGTAAGAGCGAGACAAGACACGAATCGGAACAATGTTCCAATGACTTGGTATTCCAGAACCTGAGCTCACAGTCCGAGCACACTGAATCGACTATTTAAGACTGTGATAATGAGAAGATTCTTCATCTAACGAGTTGTGAGCCTTTGGATTCCCTGCCACAAGAAGAGGTTGAGACTAAATTCTTGATTGCTTTCAAGAAGGAGTGAAGTTTGTTCTTCAGGCTGCAGGTATCAAAGGGTTTTGGAAGAAAGCAAAAAACGGTATTGATTTCCACGCAATTCTGACTCTCACAATTTCAAAATAGTCGTACTTTTGAAATCGAGAGCTGGGGTACTGTTGAATGCGTTAAGAGTAAATCAAAAGTCATGAATTTACTGAATGATACAACGTGAAATGAAAACAAAATCACACTTTTACAGGTTTTCTTTTTCTCATAATTAAACCAAATATGTAATTGGTTTACTCATGATAAAACAGGTACAACATTGAATTACCTAATGCATTTACAGTGCAGTCCACTCAGCATTCGGGGCACAACAACTCGCTACAAAATCCTTCACAGCTCTAAACTATCTGGAGGAGAATTCTAAACATTTCTTGTCGGATGAAGACACCAATTCTTACCTTACAGCAGCTCCCAAATAAATCAAGTTCCATCAGTATCTTCTCCTCTAAAGTGCTCTGGAAACTCCTTAGCTCTGCTGAAGGGAATATTAATTGTGTGACACTACCAGAGTCACCTTTCTCTGACCTTTACAATATCGTTACCATACAATGTAGGCTGGTAATTATCAACCAATTACTGTAAAGTAAATAAACATGTCGTCCTCACCTTATTTCTCTTCATGCCCTCTTCTGCTCCGTCTTCCCAGCAGCCTTCAGGTTACTCTGTTCTAGGTTATTGGATCACTCCTAGCTGGTGCCATCCAATGGTCAAAGTTTTTTTTCTATCAGTTCCAAGCTCTTCACTTGGAAAATAAAGAAAATCGGCTCCTTTTGAAGCAGTGAAGAATCAAAGCCTTCATTCTTCTGAATATATTTTTCAATAGTCGAGGAAGAATATGAAATGCGTATCAATTTTGGTTTTAATACCCATTACCTTTCCAGATGCGTTGATTTCTGAGCATTCCTTAGACATTCCTGCACAACAATAGATGTCCCACTGAAAATACAAAAATGAGATTTTGTATGTCTCGCATCATTTCAATGGCTGCATGTTATTTCTTCATATCATTTTAAGATCAGGAGCTTTGCAACTTTTGCCTCCTCCAGAAAAGTCGTTCCATCTCCAGGTATTCTGTCCATCCAGTCTCCTTCAGAATTCCCTCATGACCAACATCCCATTTCAGACATCATAGACATACGCCAAAACTTCTTTGTCTTGGTTTTTTGAGTCTTGACTTGATACTTGACAAAATCGACATATGGAGGATGTTTCCTCATGAGGGGAACTCTGGATGGAGAGGCCACTGCTTTAGGATTAATGGTAGCATTATTAAAACAGAGATGAGGAAAAATTTCTTCCTGAAACCATCACGAATCTGTGGAATCTGTGTTGGATGCTGGAAAATTGAGTAAACTTAAGAATGAGATAGACAGATTTTTATTTAGCAATGGGTTGAACGGTTATGGTTTTCTTATTTCCAAAGACGAAATACAAAACCCTGTGATATTTTGACGTATATATATTTTACCAGATGTTGATTCTGATTTGCAGCTCTTTACAGGCTCCTTCCAGAAATTTATTGAACACAGGAAAACAAAACATTGAATGAAAACAGAAATGTCACAGGGACCTATTTTTCTTTTGGAGAGATCTTGTCAAATATGAATTGAAGTTGTTTTTGAATTTTAAGACATTAGCTGTCTTGCATAAAAAGAACAACATTATCATAGAAACTTTGTTTTAAGCTAATTTTGCTGTTGATAATGTGAGTTAAGATCTCTTAGTCAAGGCAGACTTGAGTAAAATGTGTCAACCACTCCAGGTTATAAAGATATACTATTAGTGTTATCGCCACGATCGATCCATACCACAGAAATAACGTTTCACACAATCTTTCTGATATTAAATGAAAATGGCTGTTGAGAATGCTTTTTCATTTGTCACTGAATGCAATAACTAAAATGAGAAAGAGACAGGTAAGATTAGAAAGGTGTAACTGAGAGCTTATTTCGCACATTTGTAGGATCATTCTGTCTGGGTTAGAAGGCCTGGATTTAAGTCTCACTTTCTTCAGAGCCATGACGGAGCAAAGGTTGACTTAAAAGTATAAAACTTGATGATTTGCATCTTCGACATGGACTACTCTACTCTCTCTGACTGGTTAAAGTTGAGTTGAGGCAATCAGTTCCCTCGTGACCTCCTGAGAAGTCACAGCTGTGGACCCTGAGAGATACTGGTCCTGACCCTTGGTGGATCACACTGTAAATGCTGCTCAATTAAGCGAGATATTAACTTGCTCGTTAGAAATCGTACGTTTCGTGAGATCTGTTTACTGTTTCAACGGAGGGTAGGTTTGTGTATAAATTGATGATGTTTCAACGAATTAACTCATTTGGATTTTTTCTGCTTTCACCTGAAAATGCGAGTGCAGGCGCTTCCAATAGAAATTCTCAAATTTTTGGAATTCCTGGTAAGTGAATAGAAGCCAGTGTAACATTTATCTTACCTGTTCTGTTTTAAAATTAAATCTTTGCAATTTGAAACGAGTTACCCCAATCTAAACCTTCTTTCTGCGGAGTTTTCATCTCTTTTAATTAACCATTGATTTCGGTTTGAGTGCAATTAGTCCTGTCCCAGCTGACTGAATTGGAAACAACTGCGTTTATCCTAATGGAAGAAAACGGCAGAGGAAATAAACAATTATTTTCCGTCAGTCTTTACAGTGGATGTCACTTTGCCCATCCCATTAATACGCAGACTGAGGTAGAGAAAGTAAGTCAGATGACCATCAGTAAAGAAGGAGTATTTAAGAAACTGATGTGGCAAAAGTCAAAAACGTTGCTGGCTCTGATGAATTGCAACCTTGGATCCTGAAAGAGGTAGGTGCAGAAATAATGTATGTTGTATTATTGTTGTGGAGAAGGCGCACAGGTTTGAAAAACTGTCCATGTAACACATCGATTCAAAAGGAAGAAAGGTAAAATGTGGATAATTATATCTATTGAAAAAAAGTGTTGGAAACAGTTAATTACTTTTGGACAGCAGAACATTTGGAAAATCCTAATTTCATCAAGTGGAATTTTGCAGATTA
>NW_025213015.1:23572-30000 GCF_004010195.1 Chiloscyllium plagiosum
GAATGGGTCTGGGTGGGTTACTCTTCAGAGGATCTGTGTGGAGTCGTTGGGCCAAATAGCCTGTTTCCATTCTGTAGGGAATCTAATCTAATCTAATTGAATATACCATTCCTGAAATTAGCTTTTGATTATTTCCATGGCACAGACAATGTATTGTTAATGAGATTTCACTGGTTTTCGTTGAAGGTCAAGGCTCGAATTGCCAACAGCAGTTCAGTATTGTGGAATCCAAGATGGACGATATAGAATATAGGGAAATAGATGGTGACATCTTGAAGAATGTCCATATTACAGTGGAGGAAGTGCTGGATGTCTTGAAATGCATAAAAGTGGATGAATCCCCAGGACCTCACCAGGTGTACCCTAGAACTCTGCGGGAAGTTAGGAAAGTTATTGCTGGGGCTCTTAGTGAGATATTTGTATCCTCAATAGGCACAGGCAAGGTGCCGGAAGACTGGACGTTGGCTAACGTGGTGCCACTGTTTAAGACATTTGATAAGGACATGCTAGTGAACTATAGACCAGTGAGCCCGTCATTGGTGGTGGGCAAGTTGTTGGAGGGAATCCTGAGGGAACTGTACATGTATTTGCAAAGGCAGGGACTGGTAAGGGATAGTCAACATGGCTTTGTGCATGGGAAATCATGTCTCTCAAACGTGATTGAATTTTTTGAAGAAGTAACAAAGAGGATTAATGAGGGTACAGCGGTAGATGTGATCTATATGGACTTCATTGAAGCACTCGACAAGGTTCCCCATGGGAGACTGGTGAGCAAGGTTAAATCTGATGGAATACAAGGAAAACTCGCCATTCGGTTACAGAACTGGCTCAGAGGTAAAAGTCAGGGTTGGTGTTGGAGGTTTGTTTTTCAGACTGGAGCCTGTGACCAGTGCCACAATGATCACTGCGGGGTCCACTACATTTCAACATTTATATAAATGACTTGGATGTGGGCATAAGAGGTATAGTTAGTAAGTTTGCTGATTACACCAAAATTGGAGGTGTGGTGGACAGTGAAGAAGATTACCTCAGATGACAACGGGATCCTGATCAGATGGGCCAATGGACTGATAATTGTAAGATGGAGTTTAATGTAGATAAAAGTGGGGTGCTGCATTTTGGGAAAGCAAATCTTTGCAGACCTTATATAGTTAATGGTAAGGTCCTAGGGAATGTTGCTGTACAAAGAGACCTTGGAGTGCAGGTTCATACCTCCTTGAAAGTGGAGTCGCAGGTAGATAGGACAGTGAAGAAGGCGTTTGATATGCTTTCCTTTATTAGTCAGAGTATTGCCTAAAGAAGTCGGGAGGTCATGTTGCGGCTGTACAAGACATTGGTTAGGTCACTGTTGGATTATTGCCTGCAATTCTGGTCTCCTTCCTATCAGAAAGATGTTGTGAAACTTGAAAGAGTTCAGAAAAGATTTACAAGGATGTTGCCTGTGTTGGAGGGCTTGAGCTATAGGCAGAGGCTGAACAGGCTGGGGCTGTTTTCCCTGGAGCGTCAGAGGCTGAGGGGGTGGCCTTGTACAGCTGTATAAAATTATAAGGGGCATGTAAAGATAAATAGACAAAGTCATTTCCCTAATGTGGGGGAGTCCAGAACTGGAGGCATAGGTTTAGGGTGAGAGGGAAAAATATAAAAGAGATCAATGAGGCAACTTTTTCACTCAGAGGGTGGTACGTGTATGGAATTAACTGCCAGAAAAAGTGGTGGAGGCTAATACAATTGCAACATTTAAAAGACATCTGGATGGGTATATGAATAGGAAGAGTTTGGAGAGATATGGCTAGGTGCTGGCAGATGGGACTAGATTGGTTTGGGATATCTGGTCGTCATGGATGAGTTGGACCAAAGGGTCTGTTTCCGTGCTGTACGTCTCTATGACTCTATGTCTCCATGACCTTATTGTTGCTCATACCTGGTGTGTTTTGATACATCTCACGATTGGATTTTCTTTACAGTGAACATGATGACAGTTTTGATTCTTTCCCAAGGGTCGTGTGGCCCTTCCAAAGGAATCACTCAGTACATGATTGCCATGGCAACAGGAGATCTGATTGTCCTGGTCTTCAACGTGATTGTGAACCAGATTTTCAAGTATTATTTCCCGGGCTCGCTGCTGAGCTACACGCCCGCGTGCTGACTCAGTGCCTTCCTTCAAGGGCTGAGCCTCCAACTCTCCATCTGGTTTATAATCGCCTTCACCTTTGACTGCTTTGTAGCAATTTGCTGCAACAAATGAAAGGTGTGGTATTGTACTGAAAGAACGCCTAACGTGGTCATATCCATTGTGAGCGCTCTTAACATTATGGTCAACATTCCATTGTGTTTTCGCTATAAACCTGCTTACATTCTGAACAATGTACAGTGGGGCTGCCACACTGTCACTGTTTTCCTCACTTCACCAGCCTGGGCAGCTCACCGGTTGCTCACCACGATCTCAAACATATTTCTTCTATTCCCCTGTTGCTGCTGTTGAACTCTCTCACCGCCCACCACATTCTACTATCCAGCAGAGTGCGTCAGGCTCTGAAGAGCAGAAGAGGTGGTGCTGGGGAAATGGGCAGAAACCCTGAGCTGAAGAGCAGGAGGACCTCCATAATTCTGCTCTTCACCATTTCTGGTTGCTTCATGATGCTGTCAGCGCCCATCACTATCATCCATATCTGCATCAGCTTTACCAGCATTAAGCCTTTCTAAGTTTCAAACTCACTCTGTATGGCAATCAGGGTGGCAGCCTTGTTGATGTGCACCAGCTCCTGCAAAAACACTTGTATTCAGATAGGAGGTGATAATTTACTGAAATCTCCTTATGTTCTGCTCAGAAAGCTACACATGTAATTTATATTACTGAGGGGGGAGTTGGTTTTGTCATGATAACCTCACTGGCCAGTTATCCAGAACCCAAATTAATTTCCTGGGGATACAGGTTCAAATTCCACCATGGCAAATGATGTATTTTCCATGCAGATAATGCTAGCTTAAAGTTGAGCATGTCACCTGTACAATGAATGCTCGTCAAATTAACTAGTTCCTGGGGTGAAGAAACAATTCTGTGTCAATCACCTTATTGCTCCTCATCTCTGCTTCTTCGTCCTCTTCCCAGCAGATTCCAGGTGTTTTAAAAAATTCTCAAGGTCAAGGACCAGGCTCGCAGGAAAGTAGTCTGACACAGAACAAACAGCCAAGAGGCGAGTCTGCTAGAATATAAGTGTTTTAGTCCCCGCAGCGTCGCCACAACCAGGTCTCGTACTTACAACGGGTCTGGTTTATACTCACTAAGAGGTATTAGAAATCCTGCAGAGTGTGAAAATAGATAAGTCCCCTGGGCCGGATGGAATTTAGAGCTGAAAATGTGTTGCTGGAAAAGCGCAGCAGGTAAGGCAGCATCCAAGGAGCAGGAGAATCGACGTTTCGGGCATGAGCCCTTCTTCAGGAATAAGGATGGGATTTATCCTAGGATTCTCTGGGAAGCCAGGGAGGAGATTGCCGAGCCTTTCGCGTTGATCTTTAAATCGTCATTGACTACAGGAATAGTGCCAGAAGACTGGGGGATAGCAAATGTGGTTCCCTTGTTCAAGAAGGGGAGTAGAGACAACCCAGGTAATTATAGCCAGTGAGCCTTACTTCAGTTGTTGGTAAAGTGTTGGAAAAGGTTATAAGAGATAAGTTTCATAATCATCTAGAAAATAATAATTTGATTTAGGGATAGTCAGCACGGTTTTGTGAAGGGTAGGTCGTGCCTCACAAACCTTACTGAGTTCTTTGAGAAGGTGACCAAACAGGTAGATGAGAGTAAACTGGTTGATGTGGTGTATAACAGTTTGGATCAGTAATTGGCTTGCTAAAAGAAGACAGAGGGTGGTGGTTGATGGGAAATGTTCATCCTGGAGTCCAGTTACCAGTGGTGTACCGCAAGGGTCGGTGTTGGGTCCACTGCTGTTCATCATTTTTATAAATGACCTGGATGAGGACGTAGAAAGGTGGGGTAGTAAATTCGCAGATGACACTAAGATCAGTGGAGTTGTGGATAGTGACGAAGGATGTTGTAGGTTACAAAGAGACACAGATAAGCTGCAGAGCTGGGCTGAGAGGTGGCAAAAGGAGTTTAATGCGGACAAGGTGAGGTGATTCACTTTGGTCAGAGTAACCAGAATGCAAAGTACTGGGCTAATGGTAAGATTCTTGGTAGCGTAGATGAGCAGAGAGATCTCGGTGTCCATGTACACAGATCCTTGAAAGTTGCCACCCAGGTTGACAGGGTTGTTAAGAAGGCACAGTGTTTTAGCTTTTATTAATAGAGGGATCGAGTTCCGGAACCATGAGGTTATGCTACAGCTGTACAAAACTCTGGTGCAGCCGCACTTGGAGCATTGTGTACAGTTCTGGTCACCACATTATAAGGAGGATGTGGAAGCTTTGGAAAGGGTGCAGAGGAGATTTACTAGGATGTTGCCTGGTATGGAGGGAAGATCTTACGAGGAATGGCTGAGGGACTTGAGGCTGTTTTTGTTGGAGAGGAGGTTGAGAGGTGACTTGCCTGGAAATCCCCACTTGCCTGGAAAGGGGCAGCTCCAACAACACTCAAGCAAGCTTGACACCATCCAGGACAAAGCAGCTGATGCTGGATTGACACCATATCCACAAATATCCACTCCCTTCTCTATTGATGCTCAGTTGAGGCACCAGCAATTAGGAAAGGATAGGAAAGGACAAGAAAGGCTGTTCCAACCAATTACTCCCACAGAGTGAATAAACAAAACATTCAAAAACAATTTTGTCTATCTCACCCATGAATGTACGCAATGACCCAACATTCTCAACCCTCTGGGACAGGGTAGTTCAAAGATTCACAACCTTTACTGAAATACTGCATCTTCATCTCAGTCTTTATTCGGAAGCTGTGGCCCCATGTTCTTGACTCCACAGTAAGTGCTGCCCACCCAAACAAACATGTTAAAAGGAATGATGCTACATTTACACTTCACTCCTGCTCACCACACATTCCACTCCCAGTGCAACTCAGTCACTGTGGACACTCCAGTTTATGGTCTCTGCTATTCCCTCACCCTTCTGGTCACTGCAGATCCCTATTTTTGCCTCTCATATTTCCCCACCCAGTACCCTCGCTAAGAGTGAGGATTCTGGAGATGAGTGGCAAAAAGCAGGAAGAACAACTTTGACTTGCAGGAGGTAAGCCATGAGCTGGGGAACTAGCAAGAGAGAGGTTGACTGCTGTCCTGGACCATCAAGTCACAGACCAACTTCAGATATTGCCAAGTCAAATCCAGGTCTCATTGCAAAATGGGGCTGCCTAAAAGAGAGACTAAGGCAAGAAAGTTATGATGAATTTTTGTAAAACATTAGTGTGGCCTCAGCTGGAACATCACATCCCTTTCCAGGACAGACACTTCAGGAAAGGTGTGAAGCACTGGAAGCAAGTGCAGAAAATATTCAGAGAAAGGCTGCAGGAATGAGGAACTGCAGTGATTAGAGAAATTGGGACAGTTCTCCTTGGAGGAGAGAAGACTGAGATGAGATTAGATTGAGGTTTACTAAATCATGAGGGAGGAGTAAAGAGGGAAAAACTGTTCCCGTTGGTGGAAAGATCGAGAGCAAAAAAACAGAACGACAAAAGCAGAAGCGTTAAAATGATTAGGATCTGGATGTTCCTTAAGAGTGGAGAAAATATTTGCAGGATTTGCAAGGTGATATTTGTGGGGGTTGGGTGGGGGTACAAACTGAATTGTTTTGCTCAGAGCTGACACGAACACAGTAGGTTGAATGGCTTCCTCCTGTGCTGCAACCAATTGATGAATCTACATCACCATTGCCTGGCATCTTGCCATCTCCTCAGAAACAGGAACAATACACAAATTGGGTGGCTAATTTGTACAGCATTCCCATTCCATCTGTGTTTCCAGCTTCCAAGCTGTCATTTCAATTTTTCCTCCCACTCTGACTTCTGCCTCCAGAGTAACCAAAAGCTGCACAAACACACACCAACCTTTGACTCGGACTTTGCATTTTTCCAGCTCAACACAGAATTCTACAAGTTCACAGAGGTAATACTGCTCCCATTATTTTGGGCATCAGATGATGTAATGCTCTGCTTTAGCAACCTCGCCTAGAACCATCTGCCTCGCGTTGCACTAACATCCCTTTTAATCTGCTTCCTTTGCCTGACCCTTCAATCTGGTCCTTCCTGCTGCCTATTCTTTGTACTTTTATTTGTTTACAATCTGTTAAATCTGGAATTATTCCTAGTTCTGCTGAAAGGTAATTGAGCTGAATGGTTAAATTAGATTGTCTCTACAAGGTACATGAACAGAATTTCCAGCATTTCTGTTAATTTATTTAAAATGGGTTGAAATTAAATATAATGTGTTTAGTTATTTTAATTCATTTAGTGAGATACAAAAGCA
>NW_025213016.1:0-1778 GCF_004010195.1 Chiloscyllium plagiosum
TTAGCTCCCATCACTAGCCTTCTTGCATTAATTGGAACAGCCAATTTCTACTTTTGCCTCTCGTTTGTTTCTTATGTATTGAAAGAAACTTTTACTATCATTTCTAATATTACCGGCTAGCTTACCTTCATATTTGATCCTCTCCTTCCTTATTTCTCTCTTTGCTATCCTCTGTTTGTTTTTGTAGTCTTCCCAATCTTCTGATTTCCCAGTGGCGCTTTTTTTCCAACATCTGCAGTCATTGTTTTTACCTGATTTCCCAGTGGTCTTGGCCACTTCATAGGCTCTCTCTTTCTCTATGATACATTTCCTGACTTCCTTTGTCAGCCATGGCTGTCTAATTCCACCTCCCACACCAGCCCCCCCGCCCGATAATCTTTGTTTTCTTTGGGATGAACCTCTGTTCTGTGTCCTCAATTACACCCAGAAGCTCCTGCCATTGTTGCTCTACTGTCTTCCCCACTAGGCTCTGCTTCCAGTCGATTTCCGTCAGTTCCTCTCTCATGCCCCTGTAAATACTTTTATTTAACTGTAACATCATTACATCCGATTTTGCCTTCTCTCTTTCAAACTGCAGACTGAACTCTACCATATTATGATCGCTGCCTCCTAAGTGTTCCCTTACTTTAAGATCGTTTATAAAGTCTGGCTCATTACATAGCACAAAGTCCAGAATAGCCTGCTCCCTTTTGGGCTCCATCACAAGCTGTTCCATAAAGCCATACTGTAAGCATTCCACGAATTCCCTTTCTCTGGATCCACCGGCAACATTATTCACCCAGGCCATTTGTATATTGAAGTCCCCCATGATCATCGTGACCTTGCCTTTCTGACATGCCCTATTTCCTGGTACATCTTGCGTACCTAGTCCTGACCATTGCTAGGAGGTCTGTACATAGCTCCCATTATGATTTTTTTGCCTTTGTTGTTCCTCAACTCCACCCACATAGACTCCACATCATCTGACTCGATGTCATTCAGTGCCATAGATCTAACTTCATTCTTAACTAACAAGGCAAACTCCTACCCTCTGACCTCCCTGTCTTTTCGATACATCCTTGAATGTTTAAATGCCAGTCTTGAACCTCCTGCAACCATGTCTCTGTGATTCCTACCACCTCATAATCATTCACGATGATTTATGCTGTTAATTCATCTACTTTGTTACAAATACTAAGAGCATTCAGGTAAAGCGGCTTAATGCTAATTTTCTTATCCACATGATTTCCATCACCTCTAGTAATATGTTCTAAGTTATCCTTCCTTTTTGCTAGTCTGCCTTGAACTTAAACCCTGCACACATGCTAGCCTGCTGCTTATCTTTCTCCTTGACTCCATACTCCCTGTTGCTTTCCCTTTCTCTTCCCCCTGACTCACAACTCCGAGTGACCACCCTATTTATCCTTTTCGTGAGAAAAATGGTTCCAGATCAGTTCAGGTGGACCCTCGTCCTCGCTGTTGGCCCTCTCGCTCCAACTGCCACCGAGAAAATGAATACTGAACTCCCAAGGTGAGTTTTAATATTTAAAAATTTGTTGAAAAGCCGCAGCGGTCTTGAGGAACGTCCAGCTATACAGCAAGAAGTTCGGTGACCTTCTCCAATTCATCGGTATATTGCATCTTCTATCCGATACTGCACACTCATTCTATCTCCACAGGCTCCCAATCCCAACAAACACCTTCCCCACAGGCTCCCAACCCCAACAAATACCTTCCCCACAGACTCCCAATCACAACAAATACATTCCCCACAGGCACGCAACCCCAACAAACCCCTT
>NW_025213016.1:27136-30000 GCF_004010195.1 Chiloscyllium plagiosum
TGTAATGTAATGTAATAATGTAAAGTCCACACCAACCCTCTGACTAATGCACCTAACAACTATGGACAATTTAGCATGGCCAATTCACCTGACCTGCACATCTTTGGAATGTGGGAGGAAACCAGAGTACCTGGAGGAAACCCACGCAGACACGGGGAGAATGTGCAAACTCCACACAGACAGTCACCCAAGGCTGGAATCGAACCTGGGACCCTGGCACTGTGAGGCAGCAGAACTAACCACTGAGCCACCATGTTAGTTGGGTAACATGGTGATTTGTAACTGAAACATTCACGTGCTGCAGATGTTCTTCAACAACTGGATGTAACTTTACCACACACAAGAAATAAACAAATATATTTACTGCAAAAAAATCTATTAACATATCTGAACAGAAATACCTTAAACACATCTAAATAAGGTTTAAACCTGTTTCTCAATACATTCACGATGGAGATTCAATCCCACAGAAATGTCACTCCTACCTCAGTTTTTAAAATCTTTACTTAACTGACTTTTTCCAGTTTCTTTTACTTTAATTGTTGAGGGAATATTACAATTCTTTTCAGAGATGGCTTGCACAATCCTTTCACAATTCTGATGGCCTAAAATTTCTCAGTTACAGCAACATTTTTTACCCAAACTCTCCTGGTTTGGAAGCTCAACAAACTAGAAACCCATTCTGCTGAGGTGACTGGTTCCCTGAACTAACTTGACTCTCTTGATGGGAGAAACGTTTTTACATTCTGAACTGAACTCTGGGCTTTTCTGAAAAAAACTTTGAACTCTGTTCAGAAGTCAAAACTAAAGCAACTGCCTTAGTGTTATTACTCTGCTCATCATAAACTCAACAGTATATACATTTCATTTATTAACACTTAAGGGTTCTGCCAGACATTGTTCTGCAGTCACATGGTTTCTTGGAACTGACGAATTTCACTGTTCCAAACTGACTTTCTGAAACTTCTTAAAAAAAACCTTACAGGTTTGACCCATATCTAGCTGCCTGTGTTTTGAAATCCAAACCTCAAATGAAAATATACATCACATTTATCACAACGTGTGGACTTCAGCCAAGAATACTCTAAAATTAGTTTCACTGTCCTGTCTACCTGCTGGGATAGAGCAATCATTCCATTCAGGAACTGTGTGCAATGAGGAACGGTTTACACTCAAGATTCTGTAATTGTGTGCACTGGCGACTGAACAAGGCAATGTTGGGACATTCCATGGATTAGAATCATGGACCTAAGGGAACAAGTGTACATACTAAATAGGTCACAGCACTGGGGAGCCACAGTGATGAGAGAGAGCAGTGCTGCAGAAGAGAGGTTTGGTATTGAGAGTCTGTCAGCAACTCTGTGGAGCTTACCTTTCCTGTGTTCTTCATCAGATGGTAATGTCCCCTGATAAAGGTGATATGGTAGTAGCCGGTGGACCATGTCCTCATATGATTGGAAACGTGACTTGTAGTCCGGTTGGAGCACTGCATTCCGATGCTTGTCAAGACTGTCCAATATCCTAAAGGTGGAACAGAGACACACTGCCTTAGAACAAGAGGAATGACTGCAACTACTTGAAGAATTGCCTCGGAAAACTACAGCCCACCAACCTAAGAGTCACTACTAAAAGGGTATTCGGGAGAAATGCCATTACCCAGAGAATGGTGAGAATGTAGAAGTCCCACATCTTCTCTCGAAGGTTTGTGAATCTGTGGCATTCACTAACCCATGGTCTGGTGGATGCTGGGTCATTGAGTAAATTTATGGAGACAGAAGATTTTTAATTAATAATGGATTGAAAGGTAGTCAGGAAAGTGAAGTTCAGGCTGAGATGAGATTAGCTATGATTGTTTTAAATGGTGGGAATGGGCTCACGGGTCTGAATTGCCTACTCCTGCTCCCAGCTCTTTGTGAATGGTGGAAGCAAATACCACAGACACATGAAGGGGAAGCTAGATAAATAAATTGAGGTGAAAAAACAAATAGATGGATGCACTGATTTGCAGGAGGCTTAATTAGAGCACGAGGACTACAGATGGACTGAAAGGACTATTTCTGAACTGTAAATTTCATGTATCTTAAACCATTGTGCAGCTGGTACAACTTGCAACAAATATTATGATTTGGAGACGCCAGTGTTGGACTGGGGTGTACAAAGTTAAAAATTACACAACTCCCGATTATAGTCCAACAGGTTTATTTGGAAGCATAAGCTTTTGGAGCACTGCTCCTTCATTAGGTGGTTGTGGAGTATAAGATTGTAAGACACAGAATTTATAGCATGAATTCTATGTCTTACGATCTTATAATCCACAACCACCTGATGAAAGAGCAGCGCTCTGGAAGCTAGCGCTTCCAAATAAACCTGTTGGACTATAACCTGGTGTTGTGTGATTTTTAACTTTAAACAAATATGATGGCCATTCAGCTCTTCAAGTTTATTTCCCTGCTCAGTTAGATGATAGCTGATCTGTGTCTTAATGCCATTTAAGTATCTTGGTTCTGTAACCCTTCATACCATTTCAGTTTTGAAATTTTCAATTGACTTTCAGCCTCAACAACATTTTGGGATGGTGGGGTTGGAGAATGTCCCAGATTTCCACTTTACTTTGTGTGAAGAAGTGCTTCCACACATCATTCATAAACTGTAATTTTAAAGTTCAGTGCTCATGTTCTACACTGCAAAAAGGTTGTCTCTGCCCATCTAGCTGATCAGCTCTGTCAATTATTTTCACCCCCTCTCAATTAGAGAATCCTGAATCTTCTACATTCCAGGGAACACCAGCTTGGTTGTCTCATCTCTTTTACCACAGCACCAATGATGATGATCTGTGCTGCACCCTTTCTACGAGGTCAATCTCT
>NW_025213017.1:0-1572 GCF_004010195.1 Chiloscyllium plagiosum
GTTGACAATGCCTTCTATCACTTTACTGATGATCAAGGGTAGACTGACAGGGTTGTATTTGTCAGAGTTAAATTTGTTTTGTTTTTCACAGACAGGACCCAGCTAAACAATTTTCCACTTTGACAGGTAGTTGTTAGAGTAGTTTTACCACAGGCTTGGAACAGATTGGCTAGGCATGCAGCAAGTTCTGGACAAATCTTCTGTACTGTTGCTGGAATTTTATCAGGGCCCATGGCTTGTGTAATATCCAGTGCTTTTAAAGCAAACTAATGTTTGAAGGCAAGATCAAAAGTAGAGTAAAGTTACCAGCAAACAACTGACTGTCAATTTATTTAGGTGTAGATTGCAGCAGGAATCACAATCAGATTTCCATTTTAAAAAGAAGTGCCATGAGATCTTTAAGCCCAAATCAGAGCCAAAGCTCAGAACCTCAAAACGCCAGTAATGAGCATCGTAGATGCTCTTCAGTAAGGCACTGAAATGATAAACTAGCTTGTGCTCCAAAGAATGAAAATGATTTTCACAATGTTTCTTCTTAGTTCATATTTTAGTCTTTAAATGGAGTATCAAGTATCCAAAATACAGAAATGTCACTTGAGTCTTACCGTAATTTGTGGCGCTGTACTTGCAATTTGATTAGCAGTGACCGAAACACCAGTCTCATCCTGAATAAGTCCCCTCCTGTCAAGAACACTGAAAAAGAAATTAGGAATCAATACCAAGCGCATTAAGTAAAACCTTTCATTCCCTTGTAATGGTATTAACATGTGGTATGGGTAGGAATTGGAATGAGACAGACAGACAGACACACACACACAGATACAATAGACAATAGTTGCAGGACTAGGCCATTTGGCCCTTCGAGCCAGTACCACCATTCATTATGATCACGACTGATCATCCACAATCAGTATCCTGTTCCTGCCTTATCCCCATAACCCTTAATTCCACTATCTTTAAGAGCTCTATCCATCTCTTTCTTGAAAGTATCCAGGGACAGAGGGACAAGGAGTGAGACAGAGACAGACAGAGGGACAGAGACAGAGAGACAGAGTATGACACAGAGACAGAGGGACAGAGACAAACACAGAGAGAGAGTGAGACAGAGACAGACAGAGGGACAGAGACAAACACAGAGAGAGAGAGAGAGAGAGACAGAGAGAGGGACAGAGAGAGAGAGAGAGTGTTTGAATCTCAATCCCAGGGTTGACCCTTAAAGCAGCCTCAGTCCGTGATGGGACACAGAGAGAGACCTTGGGGAGATGGAGCCAACAGCTGGGAGGATGATGAGTATGGGGCTCCTTACCCTCTCCATGTCTCCCCTTGCCTCACTTTTCTCTCGACCTCACTTTCCCCCTTCCCTCTCTGTCTCTGGATCTCTCCATGCACCTTTCTGTCTGTCTTGTGTTCTCTCCTTCTAACTCACTTTCTTTATCTCTCTCTGCTTTTCTTCCATTTTCTCTCTCTCTCTCTCTCTCTCTCTGGGGTGAATGTGAATCTCTTGGGGAGAGTTTGAAATAGGGGATGTTTGACCAGCCGCCTGTTATACAGCCAGCCTGATCTTTTACACAT
>NW_025213017.1:28187-30000 GCF_004010195.1 Chiloscyllium plagiosum
ACCAGTGTAGCCAACTTTATTTGATGTATTCTTCGAGGATTCATTGCATGATGCACAGCCTCCAACTATCAAGTCAAAAAAAGAACAATTGTCCTCTCCAGTGCATTTATAATGAATAAACAAAAGGATAAAGCTTTGGAAAATCTATACCACACATCTCAAAGCACCAGAGTAATACCATCAGCTGGGCCTTCAGCAAGATCCTCCAACTGTGGTGGCAACAAAGGTAGTCCAACAGCACTGTGCTTTCCCAAGGCAATCTCCCCAGCATTGAGGCACTAATCACTCAGAACTAGCAGTACTGTGGCTTTTACTTCTGATATCAGGTGTCCAAAGCAACTGCTCAACTGGAATTCTGTTTTATCAAGAGATTGCCAGAAGGAGAGTGGAAATGTTTTCAGAATATTCTCAAAACATCCCTGAGGAAGCCAACAGTTTGCTGCCCATTCATGGGAGGCTCTGACTTGTGAATCGCCAAAATGAAAAAGGCGCGTTCAGGAAAGTCTCGAACACATGGAGATAATTCATCGGGAATGTGGTGAGGTGAAGTCTACTCCATGAAAGGAAGGCGCAAACCCTCAAATAACTCACTTATTCAAACCTTCCAACATGATCTACCCCATATTGTCAGAGGCTGATGGTTGTGCAATGGACTATTCAACCATTTCACAAGCCATTGAACTGGAGCAGAAGTAATCCTGACATACTGCCCAAGAAGAATCAACAAAGAAAATTCAAGACAAAATTTGTGTGGAATCTTAAAAGAGTACAGGTGATGTGAGTGCCCTGGGTTATTGTGAGTTAAGTGGCAGAGTCACATGAGGAGTTCAGCAAGGCCAATCTCAGCATCAGCTCACCACATTACTTATGCAATTACCACAGAGCAAGGAGAGGTTCTTGCTCGGCAGCAGCAAGTCGCTAATTGACAAGATTAGAGTTTGTTAAGCGTCTCATTAACACCAGAACTCACCTTGTTAATATTCAGCTTTCTAAATTACCAACTGCGTTGAACAAGATAGTTGTTGAGAAATCCAATCACGGAAATCAGAGTGAATTCAGCTCATTGCTGACTGTGACCAACCTTCATGTTCATCAGTACCAACCACCATTGCAGGGCATGATCTATCGCCACCAGCCACACACTAGTGCACTGTAGCTCGCGTTTGCAAACCTCTCACGATCATCATGGCACCTCTCTAAACCACTGGCACGTCAATTTGAAAGGGTTGAAAAAAGATTTACAAGGATATTGCCAGAGTTGGAGGGTTTGAGCTTACAGGAGAGTCTGAATGGGCTGGGGCTGTTTTTCCTTTAGAGGCTGAGGGGTGAACTTATTGAGGTTTATAAAATCATGAGGGGCATAGATAGGATAAATAGACAAAGTATTTTCCTTGGGGTGGGGGAATCCAGAACTTGAGGGCATAGGTTTTGGGTAAAAGGGGAAAGATATAAAAGGGACAACTTGTTCACGCAAAGGGTAGTACGTATATGGAATGAGCTGCTAGAGGAAGTGGTGGAGGCTGGTACAATTGCAACATTTAAAAGGCATCTGGATGGGTATATGAATAGGAAGGGTTTAGAGGGATATGAGCTAAGTGCTGGCAAGTGGGTCTAAGTTAGGTTAGGATATCTGGTTGGCATGGATGAGTTGGGCTGAAAGGTCTGTTTCCGTGCTGTACATCTCTGACTCTATGACTCTATTTAAGCAGCATACAGACTTGCACAGCAGACTGTACTGGCAACTAACATTGAAAGACTGTAGCAAGGAGACTTTTCAGACAGGGACAGGCACCCAGCTCATGTACTGGAGAAG
>NW_025213018.1:0-929 GCF_004010195.1 Chiloscyllium plagiosum
CAACATGGGCAATATGATGGAGTCACAGGTAGACAGAATAATGAAGAAGGTGTTTGGTATGCATGCCTTTATTGGTCAGTGCACTAAGCATAGGAGTTGTGTAGTCATGTTGCAGCTGTACATGACACTGGTGAGACTACTTTAGAAATACTGGTCTCCCTGCTATAGGAAGAACGTTGTGAAACTTGAAAAGGTTCAGGAAAGATTTACAAGGATATTGCAAGTGTTGGAGGGTTTGAGCTATAGGGAGAGCCTGAATAGGCTGGGACAGTTTTCCCTAGAGCATCAGAGGCTGAGATGTGACCTTAAAGAGGTTTATAAAATCACGAGGGGCATGGATAGGGTGAATAGCCAAGGTCTTTTCCCTGGGGTAGGGAGTCCAAAATAAGACATCATAGGTTTAAAGTGAGATTTAAAAGGGAACCAAGGGGCAACTTTTTCATACAGAGGATGGTATATGTATGGAATGTTCCGCCAGAGGTGCTGGAGGCTGGTACAATGAAAACATTTAAAAGGCATCTGCATGGGTACATGAATAGGAAGGGTTTAAAGCTAGAAGACAGAGAGTGGTGGTGGACAGTTGTTCTTCAGACTGGAAGCTTGTGACCAGTGCATTGCCACAAGGATCGGTGCTGGGTCCACTACTTTTCGTCATTTACATAAATGATTTGGATGCGAGCATAAGAGATATAGTTAGTAAGTTTGCAGATGACACCAAAATTGGAGGTGTAGTGGACAGCAAAGAAGGTTACCGCAGATTACAGCAGGATCTTGATCAGATGGGCCAGTGAGCTGAGAAGTGGCAGAGGGAGTTTAATTCAGATAAATGCGAGGTGCTGCATTTGGGAAAGCAAATCTTAGCAAGACTTATACACTTAATGGTAAGGTCCTAGGGAGTGTTGCTGAACAAAGAGACCTTGGAGTGCAGG
>NW_025213018.1:9316-12463 GCF_004010195.1 Chiloscyllium plagiosum
TCTGAAATTTTTATTCATCCGTTACTCTAATCTGCCACGTGCTGTTTCTTTAATTTTGGAGTATGACTCTTGATCTTCCTGTTTCCTGAGGCAAATAAAAGCATTGCTGATGACAATGCAGGAGGGAGATAATGTGTTAGAGTACGAATGGGAAGTGTGAATTGTTGAAAATGGAGCAACACAAATATAAACAGGACCTAGAGGTCTGGGTGTAGGTAACAAACATGGAGGAGGGTAAGAATGTAAGTCAGCTCACTGAGCCCGAAGGCTTGTTTTGAGACGCCTCATCACCAGCACTTCACCAGAGACTCTCACTGATTATGTTACCGTGTAGGTAACAAACATGGAGGAGGGTAAGAATGTAAGTCAGCTCACTGAGCCCGAAGGCTTGTTTTGAGACGCCTCATCACCAGCACTTCACCAGAGACTCTCACTGATTATGTTACCTAGTGTGGTGACAAAAAGTCTGACAACAAGCCCTCAAGCTCAGCAAGCCAACTCACACATTTATCATCAAACTGAACTACAAATCTTTCTCAAAAATCGCTAGCACATGGAAAAGGGTGTTGTGGAGAAAGGCTTTTGAATCATAGAATCCCTATGGGATTCAGGCCATTTGGCCCAACAAATCCGCACCGATCCTCTGGAGAGTATCCCACCCAGATCCATTCCCCTTTGTGAGAAACAAAGCTCACTCACTTCAATAATTTCAGTCCGTGACAAGACCTGAAGCAATCAGTATGTTTATTATACGCTTGCAAGCGTGGTGCCTAGAATAGACACCCAGAGTTTAGCAAGTACATATCGTATAAAGGATTCACTCCTCCAATCCCAGTGCCCATTACTATTGTTTATCTCTTGCCTTATCCAGCCTTGTGCATAACAAAGTACAAGTTTGACTCGGCCATTTCACCACATCCTGCTGTGGTCCATTGTTAGGTATATCCTCCTTTACTGCTATCTATTTCCCCCACTTGTGACATTTCCTCCCTTTCCCCAACCATATTGATCCTTATGACCTTTTACTTGGGGTTTGTTTTTTTTTTGTTTTTGCGCAAGTGGGAAACAGATGCTTATAACTACTGCTTGTACAGGCATATCTGGCTTAACCTACATCCTCACAGCACCTTATCTATTTGTCTGTAACATCTAGCATTGTTTGCAGGCACGTTTCATTCTTGTATGCACATTTTAGCTAATACAAAAACAATTATATATTTCCTTCACATAGTTTTCATTCTTGTTGACTCAGCTCTTGGTTGAAACAATTATGCACTGGTGTGAGTGCATTTACCTTGCATAAGTAATTATGATTGCAGAAGTAACATTACTTTACCTATATCCCACACCCTATTCTATTACTTTTCATTTCTCCTGACTAATGGTCCTTACCTAAACATCCCTGAACAGAATGGGCAATTTAGCATGGCCAATTCACCTAGCATGCACATCTTTAGACTGTGATGGTGTATCGTCTGAGGCTAGTGACTGTTCATCCTTCAAGTAGAACTGTGAGGTACTGGTAGAGCTTGAGGGCTTGGGCCCCCTCTTTTGGTCCTGACATGATAATGGAGTCACAATGCTGCATAGAAAAACTCAAAGGTTTGTTCGTGTCATGAGCTATCACCCTCATTCAAGACTTCACAAAGACATTTCTGTTTGATGTGCAACTGGAGGTAACTGCTTGGAGATTTTCTCACTAAATGGCTGACAATATTCAATCTCCCATTCAATGTTCCCCTCGCTGTGCTGCCAATTCAATAACCCGCTCCTTCAAATGGTGGAAGAACTTTATTCCATCAACACCACACCCTCCTAAAAATGTCAGTGTGTGTTTGTGTGTGTGTGTGTGTGTGTTTGGGCTCATTGTTCACATTCTTTTCTGCAGGAGGAGCGAAGCATAAGGAGAATTTTTCACCAGTACATGAGTACTATGGCTACATTGATAGATACAGATAGAGCTGTCAAACCCCACAGCTGTGATTATTTGTAAGCGCCACTATGAAGAAGAATGTGGTTTAGGGATGTTATGAGTTAATGGGTTCAGATTGAAAGGTGGTTTAGTGTTGTTAAAGAATTAAAATTGTTGTAAATCAATAAAACATTATCAACTGGTTTGTTGGCTGCAAGGGTGTCTTTTCTGGCAATGGAATGTTAATAAAGTTATTTTCACTTGGTGGTTTTTGCTCTATCTTGCACCCACACACACAAACATGGGTGCTGAGGAATATGAGCATTGCTGCTGTATGGCAGTATTGGGGGGGGGGGGGAACGAGGTGGGAATGAAAAAAGAAAGAAATAGACAATAGACAATAGGTGCAGGAGTAGGCCATTCTGCCCTTCGAGCCTGCACCACCATTCAATATGATCATTGCTGATCATCCTTAATCAGCCTGAAGGTACTGTGGGATTCGTACCTCACAGTACCTCACAGCCCTGAAGAAGGGCTTATGCCCGAAACGTCAATTCTCCTGTTCCTTGGATGCTGCCTGACCTGCTGCGCTTTTCCAGCAACACATTTTCAGCTCTGATCTCCAGCATCTGCAGCCCTCACTTTCTCTCATCCTTAATCAGTATCCTGTTCCTGCTTTATATCCATAAGCCTTGATTCCACAATCCTTGAGAGCTCTATCCAACTCTTTCTTAAATGAATCCAGAGACTGGGCCTCCACTGCCCTCTGGGGCAGAGCATTCCACACAGCCACCACCCTCTGGTTGAAGAAGTTTCTCCTCATCTCTGTCCTAAATGGTCTACCCCGTAGTTTTAAGCTGCGTCCTCTGGTTTGGCACTCACCCATCAGTGGAAACATGTTTCCTGCCTCCAGAGTGTCCAATCCTTTAATAATCTTATATGTCTCAATCAGATCCCCTCTCAGTCGTCTAAACTCAAGGGTATACAAGCCTAGTTGCTCCAGTCTTTCAGCGTAAGATAGCCCCGCCATTCCCGGAATTGACCTCGTGAACCTAGGCTGCACTCCCTCAATAGCCAGAATGTCTTTCCTCAAATTTGGAGACCAGAACTGCACACAATACTCCAGGTGTGGTCTCACCAGGGCCCTGTACAGCTGCAGAAGAACTTCTTTGCTTCTATACTCAATCCCTCTTGTTATGAAAGCCAGCATGCTATTAGCCGCCTTCACTACCTGC
>NW_025213018.1:12912-20555 GCF_004010195.1 Chiloscyllium plagiosum
TGTCGTAATTTCATCCTTTATAATAGACTCCAGCATCTTTCCCATCACTGAGATCAAACTAACTGGTCTATAATTTCCTGCTTTCTCTCTCGCTCCTTTCTTAAAAAGTGGTACAACATTAGCCACCCTCCAATCCACAGGAACTGATCCCGAATCTATCGAACTCTGGAAAATAATTACCAATGCATCCACGATTTCTCGAGCCACCTCCTTCAGTGCCCTTGGATGTAGACCATCAGGCTCCGGGGACTTATCAACCTTCAGACCTAACAGTCTCTCCAACACCAATTCCTGGCAAATATAAATTCCCTTCAGTTCAGGTCCTTCAGCCACTGTTACCTCTGGGAGATTGCTTGTGTCTTCCCCAGTGAACACAGATCTGAAGTACCAATTCAATTCTTCTGCCATTTCTTTGTTCCCCGTAATATATTCCTCTGTTTCTGTCTTCAAGGGCCCAAATGGAAAAGGAATTTTAAAAAAATTATCAAATACATGTGTGTGCCTTTGGAAAAAGCATAGTGGGTCAGGCAGCATCTGCAGAGCAAGAGAGTCAACGTTTCAGGCTGAAGCCTTCATCCAGACTCGTGAAGTGTTACTTTTCAAATGTTGGATTTACTGAGCCAGGATTTCTTTTGCACCCAAATCAGGAATGAAAACTGAGGCCTTAGACTGAAAAAAAAAACAGGTTCTACCTCAAATCTCTGCATGCAAAACCTGCAAAAGGAAAAATTTTGCATGTGCAATTAGGACCCTGTCAATGCAGATGTTAAAAAAGGGATGCACATCAAGTGCAGCCATCTACCAGTGCAGCATATAAGTATGGGAACAGGTGTGTGGGATCGTGCGTGGGGCCTATCCACTCCCATCTGCTTTCCTTCTTTTTATTTTTGCTTCTGCTCCTCTCTTTTGCTTTATTGTTCTTTTCTTTTAGTCTTTGTTTTTTACTTTTTTGTATGTAGCGGGTTGGTCAGCAACACTGGCGTGGCGGCAAGAGAGGGCCGCGAGCAGAGTCGTGGGTGAGACATTTCCCAGCGATTGGAGACAGAGGTAGCGCGGATATTCTTCCAGCGATTAGATTAGATTACATTACATTACAGTATGGAAACAGGCCCTTCAGCCCAACAAGTCCACACCGACCCGCCGAAGCGCAACCCACCCATACCCCTACATTTACCCCTATACCTAACACTGCAGGCAATTTAGCATGGCCAATTCACCTAACCTGCACATCTTTGGACTGTGGGAGGAAACCGGAGCACCCGGAGGAAACCCACGCAGACACGGGGAGAACGTGCAAACTCTACACAGTCAGTCGCCTGAGGCGGGAATTGAACCCGGGTCTCTGGCGCTGTGAGGCAACAGTGCTAACCACTGTGCCACCGTGCCGCCCACAAAGAGGCTGGCAACAACGAGTGTGTTCCCCCAGTGTTCGGTAGTGGCAGCAAAGCTGCTCCAGCGATCAGAGCGGAATGATCGGGGACAAGATGGCGGCGTCGGCACGGCAGCATGTGCAGCTGAACTGGGACCCGTGGCTCTTGTGATGGCCTGGTCAGGCCCCAGAGCCTGGGACTCTTGGTTACGGTGTGAGTGTGGGCTCGATGGTGTCAGCAAAGAGGGCCTTGCAGTGAAAAGATGGTACCTATAGTGGGGCGACTCCTACAATTAGTGGGTCTGGCACAGGCAATGGTGAAGCTGTGGAGGTCTCCCTTGAGTCTGGGGGCTGGCATGGACTGGGCTGGAAAGACTGGTATTCTGAACTTTTCACTTCCTTATTTTTCTAATTTATTCTTATGTCCTATAATGCTGGTCTTGTTATTTCTTTACTTTTATACTTTGTATTCTTAAAAACGCAATCCTGAGTATTTGTACCTCAGTACCTTTGTACCAAAGATGTCACTGTGATGAGGTGACTGTAAACTTTTCACGACACTCTTTTGAATATATGTGACAATAAGATTAATCCAGTTCAACTGTGTAATTAATTCTGAACCAGGTGAAGGAAAGTGTGGCAGTTGAGGGGTGGCTCAGTGGTTAACACCACCGCCTTACAATGCCAGGGACCTGGATTTGATTCCATCCTCAGGTGACTGTCTGCATGGAGTTTGCACATTTTCCATAGGTCAGTGTGGGCTTCCTCCCAGGTTTGCAGGTTAGGTGGATTAACCATGGGAAATGCTGTGTTATTGGGTATGGAGGGTAGGCCTGGGGTGGATGCTTTTTGAAGGCTTGGCGTGGACTTAATGGCTGAATGTCCTGCATTGGAATTCATTGATTCCAATTGCAGAATGTCCTTACACAAGGCTTATACTGAGTGGTGTTGCAGTAGACAACATCATGGGACCAGTGTGTTGGGATTTTAAAGGATATTGTCTAACATGCTTAACCTCAAATACAATTGTGAGGGTGAGGAAATACTGAAAGGTCTACATTATACTATTAAATTAATAGAAGTAATGATAGAATTCAATCGCTTACATGAGAAAGCCAGACTGTTGTATATCTAATAAGTTCATTTACACAAGACCAGTGGGAATACAGTGTGTGGTTATATCTGTGTGTCTAATGTAAGCTTGTTTTGGTGATAAATTTATCAACTATGATTTGTTTTACATGTTCATTAATTATGTTTTATACCACATTCTGACATACCCCCTTATGATATCTCACAGCCTTCAATGTTTTATCTCCTCCCAGCACAGTCATGGCATAATCTGATTCATATTTCCCTCCATATCCATTACTGATTTTTTCATTTACCTACTACACTTCTTGTTTGTGATGAGACAATGCTTAATATACTCTGACTGTAAAATTGCATGTTTTCATCTCTGACAGGATAAGTGTTTGGTCTGTGGACATATGCATAGATTGTGTATTACAGAAGATTTCACTTTGTAGTACTGGACTTGAATATGACTGAAAACAGATGTACGTCGCTGAAGCTTTTCATCTTGTAGTCATCAGGATAGATGAAGAAATTTCAAGCTGTGGGAGAAAAAGTTATTGATTCTTTGACAAGTCAATTCTGCTTGGCCTAGATATTGCCATGGAGAAAACAGCAGTGATCCCTTGACTCTCAAAGCTCCAAGTTAGCTCAAAAAAAAGGTGCAAGGCTTTAAAATACTCATTTTATTCATAAAGAATATCTACCTGCCTGTAAATGTTTGCTGCTTCCAAGCAATGTTACAGGCTCAACTGTTTATCTTAAACTATATGTCAGTGTAGCTGCAAATGCACTTAGGTTTAAGTTAAGAAGCACACAACACCAGGTTATAGTCCAGCAGCTTTATTTGAAAGCACTAGCATTCGGAGCGCTGCTCCTTCATCAGGTGGTTGTAGAGCAGACTATCAGACACAGAATTTATAGCAAGAGATTACAGTGTCATGCAACTGAAATGATATATTGAGCAAACCTAGATTGTTGTTAAGTCTTTTACCTTTTTGAATGGATTGCAGGTTTCAGTTCATTAATATGAAAATCCCAGAACTTCCTTTAAGTCACGTTCTGGAGATAACAATGTTTTATAAAAGCAAAGGTGACATCTTAGCTTAGACAATGCATTAAATGTGTGAAACTACAGTCTGTCTGTATCCCAAACTTTAGTCAGACTGGTTCTATTTTCAAAGTGGAATTTACAATGACTGCCTGCATTGACTATCTGTAGATTGTGCATCTTTTGAGCAAAATAGAATGTATCTGCAAATATAATTCTGCAAATACAAATTCACCCCATAGACATATATGTGTGTGCATGTGAGAGAGAGAGAGAGAGCGAGAGAGTGTGAGTGTACATGAGAGAGTGCATTTGTGATAAAGTGTGTGCATGTGCGTGTGATGGAGCATAAGCCTGTGAGAGGGTGTGTGTGGGTGTGAGTGTGGCGAGTAAACGTGTCTGTGTATGAGAGGGATTGTTTGTATGAGAGAGCATCTGCGTGAGTGTTGAGTATGTAAGAGTGTGTGTGTGAGTGAGAGTGAGTGTATGATGCAATTGGGTCACCTGTAATGTGACATGAACCCAAGGTCCCAGTTGAGGCCATCCTAATGGGTACAGGTCTTGGCTGTTAGCCTCCGCTCAGCCACTTTGCGTTGCAGCTTGTCCCATAGTCTACCTTGAAGGACGGTCACCCAAAGATCTCAGGCCTAATGTCCCTGACTGCTGAAGTGTTCGCCCTCTGCGAGGGAACACCCTGATTGTGGCGCGGTGTCCATTCGTCCATTATCATAATGTCTGCTCGGTCTCGCCAATGTGTTGGCCAAGGCCTTCCCCACACTCCACTTCTCGCTTTTAAACAACTGCCAAAACTTAAACAGACCATTGTTTGCACCAAACTGCCCAGCCTTCAGGATAACACCATACAATCCTGCCATAGCAACCACTGTAAGGCGTGTCAGAGAGTCAACACGGATGCCACAATTACCCGTGGAGACATCACCCACCATGTATGCGGCAGGTACTCATGTGGCTTGGCCAATGTTGTCTATCTCATAAGCTGCAGGCAAGGAACCCCCAAGGCATGGTACATTGGTACACCAAACAGACACTACGACAATGGATGAATGGAAACCATGCAACAATCGCCAGACAGGGGCGTTCCCTCCCAGTTGGGGGAACACTTCAGCGGTCAGGGATATTTAGCCTCAAGGTGGACTTCAGGATAGGCAACAACGCAAAGTGACCGAGCAGAGGCTGATAGCCAAGTTCAGTACCCATGGGGATAGCCTCAACCGGGACTTTGCGTTCATGTCACACTACAGGTGACCGCACTACACTATACACTCTCTCACACACACAGTCTTACATACTCACACAGACCGTCTCTTATACATATGCTCCCTCTCATATACGCACACACACACACAAACGTACATGCATCCCCAATGCACACACCCTCTCATAGGCTTATATTCCATCACATCCACACACACACTCTACCAAGCTTGCATGCACGCAAACACTGTCCCTCGTGTGCACTCACACTCACAACCACACACACACACTCACATTCTCTCTCTCTCTCTCCCTCCCTCTCTCTCTCTCTCTCTCTCTCTCTCTCCTTCTGTCTCTCCCTTTCTCTCTCTCTCTCAAGCACGCACATATAAGTCTATGGGGTGAATTTGTATTTGCAGAATTATATTTGCAGATACATTCTATTTTGCACAAAAGATGTACAATCTACAGGCAGTCAATCCATGTCATATTTAGTAAATTCCACTTTGGAAATAGAACCATTCTGACTAAAGATTGGGATACAGACAGACTCTAATCTCACACCTTTAATGCGTTTTCTGAGCTGTGCTGTCACTTTTTTTATAAAACGGTAAGAATGTGACTTAAAGGAAGTTCTGGGATTTACATATTAATGAAACGAAACCTGCAACCCATTCTTGAAGATGGAAGGCTTAACAACAATCTAGGCTTGTTCAATATATCATTTCAGTTGCATAACACTAATCTCTTGCTATAAAGTCTGTGTCTTACAATCCTGCTCCACAACTACCTGATGAAGGAGCAGCGCTCTGAAAGCTGGTGCTTCCAAATAAAGCTGTTGAACTATAACCTTGTTCAACAAGTGCTGGTCACCTGACGAAGAATATCTAACAGGCTTCTTTTGATATTTTAAAAGTGCAGGCTGACTGATTACAGTCTGTACTTTGCAAACATTTGATTCAATCAGCTAGTCCCATTCTCCAGCCCTATTCTGGAGCCATGTAAATTTGGCACTTGCAAATGTTTATCCAGCTGTCTTTTGAAATCTCTTCTGGCATCAGCCTCTGCCACTCTCTCAGACAGTTTAGACCAAATTCTAACAATCTCTTGAGTAATGAAGTTTCTCCTCATTTCACTCAAAATGTAGTGTATTACATTTCTGGAACTTTGTACAGATTATAAGTTATACATGACTTACAAACACTACTAAGAGGACGCAGCTTTAGATCTGACTCTCACATGATCTGATTTTAACCATCCACCAAATCCTCATCATATCATCACAGTTTATGATGTTTATTGTATTCAGTCATGTACGAACACATACAGACTTTTTCAGGCTGACATAAGACAAGATGGAATTTACATTTATATGCAAATTTCTGTTCTCTGGAATTAAAAGGATATGTTTGAATTACCTGTGCACTTATAGTTAGCCAAGTTTTTCTCCCTACAACACCATGAGCTAAGTTGTCAATCAATCTGCAACCATTTCTTCTGTGGTATAAATAATGATGATTATTTCAATTTTGTCATCCTGTGCATATCCTGATGATTTCAAAACAAAAAAGTTTCAGAAATTTCTTTCTTTTGAACCCTACTATGATCTTATTCCTTAGTTTCCACTTGTACCCAGCAGTTGTCTAGACCCACTAACAAGATACTGATGGTCTGCCTTCATTTTCCATCTTTTACACTAGATTTATTATCATCCTCACAAATGTTATGTTAATGAGAAAAGATTTTACTGTATTTCTAGTTCTGTACAATATAAAACGTCTTAGGCTGAAATTTGACTGTGAAATACCTTCATTTTCTTTAATTGATCTTCTGCAATTGGTTCTGAATGAACTGTGTTTCAGTTTTTACTGAAGTGTTTGCATTTTATATGGACTCGACATCCTTTTTTTCTCCCCATTCTCACTGTTTCTTGTTCCGAGTGCAATTGTTTTGTCAATGAAAATATGATTTAGTTCCTTCCAAGCAGCTTCCAAGAGAGCATTGGGCGATTGCTTAGACAGGGGCAATGTGCAGGGTGATGGATAAAAGGACTGTGTCCAGAAAACTGATGTGGCACGGTGGCACAGTGGTTAGCACTGCTGCCTCACAGCGCCAGAGACCCGGATTCAATTCCTGCCTGGAGTTTGCACATTCTCTCGTGTCGGCATGAGTTTCCTCTGGTTTCTTCCCACAGTCCAAACAATGTGCAGGTTAGGTGAATGGGCCATGCTAAATTGCCTGTCGTGTTCGGTGAAAGGGTAAACGTAGGGGAATGGGTCTGGGTGGGTTGCTCTTCCGAGGGACGGTGTGGACCTGTGAGAAAGAAGGTTGCTAAGCCGCTGGTGAAGATCTTTGCTTCCTCATTCTCCAATAGAGTTATATTGGAGGGAGGCAAATGCTGTTTCTCTTTTCAAGAAGGGGAATAGGGAAATCCTTGGGACGGTGTGGACCTGTGAGAAAGAAGGTTGCTAAGCCGCTGGTGAAGATCTTTGCTTCCTCATTCTCCAATAGAGTTATATTGGAGGGAGGCAAATGCTGTTTCTCTTTTCAAGAAGGGGAATAGGGAAATCCTTGGAAATTAGACCAGTCCGTCTTACGTCTGTGGTCAGCAAGGTTTTGGAAAGAATTCTGAGGGATAGGATTTATGACTATTTGAAAAAGCATAGCATGATTAAAGGCAGTCAGCATGGCTTTGTGAGGGGCAGGTCATGCCTCACAAAACTTATTGAGTTCTTTGAGAAGGAGACGAGAAAGGTTGACGGTGTGGTGTATATGGAATTCAGCAGGACATTTGATAAGGTTCCCCAAGGTAGGCTCATTCATACAGTCAGGAGGTATGGGATACAGGGAAATTTGGCTGTCTGGATTCAGAATTGGTTGGCTGACAGAAGACAAAGAGTGGTTGTAGATGGAAAGCATTCTGCCTGGAGGTCA
>NW_025213018.1:28143-30000 GCF_004010195.1 Chiloscyllium plagiosum
TGTTTTCATTGGGGAAAAGAAGGTTTAGGGGTGACTTGGTAGAGGTGTACAAGATGATTAGGGGTTTAGATAGGGTTGACCGTGAGAACCTTTTTCCACGTATGGAGTCAGCTATTACGAAGGGGCATAGCTTTAAATTAAGGGGTGGTAGGTATAGGACAGATGTTAGGGGTAGATTCTTTACTCAGCAAGTCGTGAGTTCATGGAATGCCCTGCCAGTAGCAGTGGTGGACTCTCCCTCTTTATGGGCATTTAAACGGGCATTGGATAGGCATATGGAGGAAAGTGGGCTAGTGTAGGTTAGGTGGGCTTGGATCGGCGCAACATTGAGGGCCAAAGGGCCTGTACTGCGCTGTATTTTTTCTATGTTTCTAGAAGGATATTGTGAAACTTGAAAAGGTTCAGAAAAGATTGACAAGGATATTGCCAGGATTGGAGGATTTGAGCTATAAGGAGAGGCTGAATAGGCTGGGGTTGATTTTCCTTGGAGCGTCGGAGGCTGAGTGGTTACCTTACAGAGGTTTATAGAACCATGAGAGGCATGGATAGGATAAATAGACAAAGTCTTTTTCCTGGGGTGGGGGAGTTCAGAACAAGAGAGCTTAGGTTTATGGCGAGAGGGGAAAAATATAAAAGAGACGTAAGGGACAACATTTTCACGCAGAGGGTAGTGCATGAATGGAATGAGCTGCCAGAAGAAGTGTGGAGGCTGGTACAATTGCAGCATTTAAAAGGCATCTGAATGAATATATAAATAGAAAAGTTTTAGAGGGATATGGGCCAAGTGATGGCAAATTGGACTAGATTAAGTTTGGATATCTGGTCGGCATGGATGAGTTGGACCGAAGAATTTGTTTCCGTGCTGTACATCTCTATGACTCTGACTCTAAGTAAACCTAGACCTTTTTTTTTATGTTTTAAAGGCATGTTCCAGGCATTGTGTTCAGGATACAATTCAATTGGTCAAATGACCAGTCTTGAAGCAAAACACACTTTATTCATATACTATCATTATAATACAATAAAAAGAAGAAACTGGAATAACTTAACTGTATTGGAAAACCTAACAGAATAATAGATTATTTTACTACTAAACGGTAACTGTTCCAATATTGTGACATCCCATAAACACACCCCTTGGCAAGGCAAATTCAATAAAATAGATTGTCTCGCATGCAATTCTCCAGTCCAGAAGGAACAAACATCAAGACAAAACTGTGTGTGTGTGTGAGAGAGAAAGATGTACTGCAGCTTTCAAACTCCACTTCAATATCCTAGCAACAATTGCTACTGAAAAACTAAAACTAAGAAGTCCTATCCTGTGGTAGCTTGACCCTATCCATTCAGGCTGCATCTATTGTTCCAACTTTGGAGTAGACTGCCCAGTACCCCTGTCACAACCTTTCTTCCTTTCAAAAAAAAATGACCATGACAAAATATTCTTGTTAAAGCCACACTATTGTCACAGAGGAGATCATGGAGTTGTATGATTGCTGTGGTACATCCTATCGATCTTAAATGTACGGTCACAGTATGCCTGTGGTGCAGGCCTAGAATATTCAAGTCAATAATTCTGTTGGTTAAGGATATTTGTAGGTAAATTGTAATGCTATTTTAAATTAGCTGCTTTGTTTAAACAGGGGCCATGTGTCATCACTCTCAGTGCATCCATCTGGAAAGCTTGCCTTATCAGTAGGAACAGACAAAACTTTAAGGTATGTGGGTTACTACTTGGACAAATCAGGTCTGATTACAGATATGATTATAGACTATAGTTATCTGATGAAGGAGCAGCACTCCAAAAGCTAGTCCTTCTAAATAGACTTGTTGGTGCTGTGTGATTTTTAACTTTGTCCA
>NW_025213019.1:0-1700 GCF_004010195.1 Chiloscyllium plagiosum
TCTCTCAACTTTATCCACCTATCGCTTTCCCAGCTACCTTCCTCACCAAACCCCACTTCCTCCATTAACAGAAGAAGCCTGAGAAGAGCTGTGATTGAGATTCACAAAATCTGCTTTGAATAGACAGAGAGCTGTTGTTCTCAGTGGTAAAATGATAAAGAGGTGAGAGGACACAGATCTAAAGAGATGTGCAAGTTAAGTGAGGGTGATGTGAAGAAAAGAAATCTTTTTCACTCAGTGAATAGTAACGGTCTGGAAAGTACTGCCTGGAAAGGTAATGGAGACAGATTTAAGAGGATATTCGATGATGATTTGAATATAAATAGTGTGCAGGGCTTTGGTGAAAAGGGCAGGAGATTGGCACTGGGAAATAGAATGGGCCAAATAGAGTCATAGAGTCATCGAGATGTACAGCATGGTAACAGACCCTTCGGTCCAACCCGTCCATGCCAAACAGATATCCCAACCCAACCTAGTCCCACCTGCCAGCACCCGGCCCATATCCGTCCAAACCCTTCCTATTCATATACCCAAAGAAATGCCTCTTAAGTGTTGCAATTGTACCAGCCTCCACTACTTCCTCTGGCAGCTCATTCCATACACTTACCACCCTCTGCGTGAAAAGGTTGCCCCTTAGATGTCTTTTATATCTTTCCCCTCTCACCCTAAACCTATGCCCTCTAGTTCTGGACTCCCCGACCCCAGGGAAAAGACTTTGTCTATTTATCCTATCCGTGCCCCTCATAATTTTGTAAACCTCTATAAGGTCACCCCTCAGCCTCCAATGCCCCAGCTTGTTCAGCCTCTCCCTATAGCTCAATGAGTCCTACAGCACAGAGGCAGGCCTTTTGGTCCAAACTGGTCCATGCCAACCAAAATGTCCATCAATGCTAACCACAATTCCCTGTACTTGGCTCATAAATCTCTAAACCCTTTCCATCCATGTATGGCCTCCTTTGTCCTATATTTATTCTGTGATTCAGCGAGTCAGACCAGCACCCTTTTATAGAATGTTGTCTCACACAGAACAGATAGAATCGTACTGGATCAAAGCCAATTGAGGAACAAAGTTAAAAATCACACAACACCAGGTTATAGTCTTACAGGTTTAATTGGAAGGTTTAAGTGGGCGGCACGGTGGCACAGTGGTTAGCACTGCTGCCTCACAGCGCCTGAGACCCGGGTTCAATACCCGCCTCAGGCGACTGACTGTGTGGAGTTTGCACATTCTCCCCGTGTCTGCGGGGTTTCCTCCGGGTGCTCCGGTTTCCTCCCACAGTCCAAAGATGTGCAGGTCAGGTGAATTGGCCATGGTAAATTGCCCGTAGTGTTAGGTAAGGGGTAAATGTAGGGATATGGGTGGGTTGCGCTTCGGCAGGGCGGTGTGGACTTGTTGGGCCGAAGGACCTGTTTCTACACTGTAAGTAATCTAATCTAATCTAATCACACTAGCTTTCGGAGCATCGCTCCTTCATCAGGTGATTGTGGAGGGCTCGATCGTAACACAGAATTTTATAGCAAAAATTTACAGTGTGATGTAACTGAAATTATACATTGAAGAATTGATTCTTAAGCCTTTCATCTGTTAAAATACAGTGATAGTTTCACTTCCTTCATGTGTAAACCACAAAACCCTTTTTTTAAAGTTGCATTCTCAGGTTAGCTGTTAACAATGGTGATCGCTAGACAATATGTTGAAG
>NW_025213019.1:29005-30000 GCF_004010195.1 Chiloscyllium plagiosum
CAGAGCTGAAAATGTGTTGCTGGAAAAGCGCAGCAGGTCAGGCAGCATCCAAGGATCAGGGGAATCGACATTTCGGGCATGAGCCCTTCTTCAGGAAGGCTTCCTGAAGAAGGGCTCATGCCTGAAACGTCAATTCTCCTGCTCCTTGCATGCTGACCTGCTGCGCTTTTCCAGCAACACATTTTCAGCTCTTAAACAGTGATCCCTTGTTCTGCACTTCCCCAACATTGGAAACATTCTTCCTGCATCTAGCCTGTCCAGTCCCATCAAGAATTTATATGTTCCTATGAGATCCCCCACCCCTCATTCTTCTCACCCTGAACATCCACAAGCCAAAGCTCCCCCCCACCGATCTTCAAGGTCCACAGGGAGACCTTAGAAAATGTGACCATGTCCAACACGTCTGGAGTGTCCTGTCAGCCAAAGCAGCTATTGATGAAGAGATCCTTCCAGTGTGTTAAAGCAGCCTTTGACTGCCTGAGCAAAAAGGTATTCCAGAACAACAAGATCCAACACCAAGATCATGGTTTACAGAGCTGTGGTGGTTCCTGCCCTCCAATATGGCACTGAGACGTGGACTGTCTCCAGCAGGCACCTCAATGCACTGGAGGGCCACCAACACTACCTGCAAACGATCCTACAAATCCGCTAGGAGAAAAGATGCACCAAAGCTAGCATCTTCAACCAGACCAATATCCCTAGTACTGAGGCACTGACCACTGTTGGTTGATTACCATGGGTTGGGCACATCGTCCACATGACTGACATGAGATGACAAACGCACCCAGGTGGACAGAGGAAGTGCTTCAGTGATAACCTCAAGACCTCACTGGTAAAGTGCAGCTTTCCCACAGATAGCTGGGAATCACTGGCCCAAGACCATTCAAAGTGGAGGCCGACAATCCAAGAGGGTGTCGAGCACCTCAGGACTTGTTGTCATGAAGAAGCAGAGGCAGGTGAGAACAGCGAAAGGAGCATGCTGCACACCAACACCC
>NW_025213020.1:0-3493 GCF_004010195.1 Chiloscyllium plagiosum
TCGTTTTCAGATGTTTCGTCACTATACTAGGTAACATCATCAGTGAGCCTCTGGTGAAGCACTGGTGTTATAGCCCGCTTTCTATTTATATGTTTAGGTTTCCTTGGGTTGGTGTGTCATTTCCTGTGGTTATGTCATTTCCCATGTCGGTGATGTAATTTCCTGTTCCCTTTCTCAGAAGGTGATAGATGGGGTCCAAATCAATGTCTTTGTTGATAGAGTTCCGGTTGGAATGCCATGCTTATAGGAATGCTTGTGCATGTCTCTGTTTGGCTTGTCCTAGGAATGATGTGTTGTCCCAGACAAAGTAGTGTCCTTCCTTATCTGTATGCAAGGATACTAGTGACAGTGGTCATGTCTTTTTGTGGCTAGTTGATGTTCATGTATCCTGGTGGCTAGTTTTCATTCCATTCATTCCACCCAAGAATTCCTGAACATCATCAAAGACACTAAGATAGCAGAGGATGAAATAGTGGTCTCCTTTGACATAACAGCCCTGCTCACATCCAACAACATCAACCTGGCCAAGGAAACACTGACTACACTATTAGAAGAACCAACGGCACACACACCAAACACGACCAACTTCATCAGCAAGGACAACATCATCAAGCTCATGGACCTATGCCTTACCACCCATTTAATTTCAATAACAAAACATACAGACAAACCAATGGAACACCCATGGGATCTCTGATATCAGGGTTCTGAGCAGAGACAGTAATGCAAAGACTCAAACAAACAGCTCTGCCAACCATCCAACCCAAACTTTGGGTGCGCTACATGGGTGACACCTTTGTCATCACTAAACGAAACAAACGAAACCCAAGGCCAATAGTAATATACTTACAGGCATAAGGTTCACAAAAGAGGAGGAGAATGGCAACAAACTCCCATTCCTAGATGTCACATTAGAGCGAACCATCAATGGGGAACTTCAAACGAGCATCTACAGGAAAACAACACATACGGACCAAATACTGAACTACAGACGCAATCATCCCAACACTCACAAGTGAACCTGCATTAGAACATTATTTCAATGAGCCACCACACACTGTAGGACCGAGGGACTATGAAGATCAGAAGAAAACCACCCATACAGCATATTCAAAAAACACAGGTACCCAATGAAAACAGTTCATCAATTTCTCAGCAACAAACTCAAACAAGCAGATAAAACACACTCAGAAAATCTAACCACTCTCCCCTACATCAGACATCTCGGAAAAAATTGCCAGATTACTTGGACGTCTTGGCATCATGGTAGCCCACTCTTTTGGAAATTAAATTGACTCAACTCAACTGTTAGGAAGAGCAAAGAAAGGAGCTTTATGTGCTTGCTGTTTCATCTTTAGTTTCCGCTTATCCTTCTCTTGGGTAAGCAATTTTTCAGCATGTATCGCATGTTGTTCCATCAAATTCAGCTTTCCAATGTCCCAGATAATACATGTGTCTTTTACATTTTTCACTATTTCGTCCTTCATTCCATTGATGAAGCTGTTCCTCAGGTGCCTCATACGCCGTGATTTCTGCCGCAGGTATGTCATCGGGTGGTCTCAGTCCATTCTGTGCATTATGGACTTCAATGAGGCGTGTAAGGTATTGGGACACTGTCTCACCTTCCCGTTGTTTACACATTTCTATTTTGGTCATGTCCATTCGCACTGGGATTGACTCCCTATAGGCAGTTGCCAGCGCTTCAACAAAAGCATTAAAGTCTCCATTCTGCTCCGCTTGCAGGTTGGCTACTCTGGCATGGATGTTTGTGGCTAGCCAGTTATACTTGACTTTGGTGACATTGGCACCCAGTTTTCGTCCCAGGAGACATCTCATCTCATGTGACATGGGACGGAACTCGGTACACAACTTTGTCACTTCTTCAGTGAACTTATTACCTCCAACCTTGCATGGGTCAGGAAACTGCCCATAGGCACTTCCAAGGTCATTCATGGTCCATGGCCAGTGGACCAACACTGGATACCCTTCTGGACCTGCAACTTCAACCATTGGAGCTTGCAGAACTACCTGGTTAGACGATCATAAGCCATTACCCTCACCGTCTGACTCATCATCCATTGGGGGGTGATTGCTAACAGACCCTGGATGCCTTTCCTTCTTGGAGTGGTCGTCCTTCTTTTGGGCTTCTTGCTTCAATTGGTTGTGGTTTTAGCGTGCTATCGGTGATTCAGCAGACCCTGACATGGAACCTTCGCCAGGCGGATCACGTAGGCAGGCTGTAGGTCTCGGAGGGCAGTCATCAAGGCCAGGATCTGAAACAGACTTAAGACACTGTACAACTTCATTAGGTTGTTTTCCGCGCGCGTCTGCATGTGCGCTGGTGTTTGTACGTGTATTTTATCTATCCTTTACTTGAGATTTCCTTTCTCTGATATCAGCCTCAGCCTTCCACATGTTATGAGCACTCCAATTCACAGGTTCTATTTTTCCCTTTCTTTTCTCCTTCTCTCTCTCCTCCAACCTCGACCTCAATATTTCCAACTGTCTTTTACTAAAACTTCCTCCCTCCGGAAAACCACATTCCTTGATCCACAATTCTAACTGTTGCACAGACTCCGGGCCATAATTATTTAGCATGTATTGTATTTTTGGTTGGCCATTCCATGTCCTGTATGGACTCTCCTTTTGTTTGCTCTTGACGGAGCCTACTTTTAGTGTTAACTGGAAAAGTGTTCAGCTCTCTCTCTCTCTCGCGGTACTATTGTCTTTTCCCTTTGACTTGCTTTCTTACCTCTGGAGGTCCCCTCTCACATTGGGCGTCCACCTCAATGCCTTGGTTTTTGTAAACCAAGAAACCACGTATCCGGTACGTCTTTGGCGAGTCCAACTAGGCCAGTGGTGGCTCCAAGTCTAAAACCACCCTTAAACTCACTATCTCTAAAGCACTCTAGAGCAAGCAATCCTTTCCCTTGAGTTTTGCGAGAGTCTACTGAACCCTTTTCCTGATTCATTTATTCGCTTAGAAATAGTCTCTATGTAGGAATACTTAAGCCACGACTCTTACCCCGAGCCTATTTGATTTGAACCCCAGCGCCGGGGCGATCCACAGATTCCAAGTCCTTTCTTGCAAAACGGCCAATTCAGCGCTCGAGATGAAGTGAAAGACCTTCAAGGCACTGGCGCCTGCGCATCCTGGGAATCTTCAGAATCCCACCCAATCGCAGGGTTCCGGGACGAGCCCCCAAGTTTATTGTCTTGGAAATTAAATCAACTCAACTCAACTGTTAGCAAGAGCAAAGAAAGGAGCTTTATTCAAATTCAGCAGAATTGACCCAATACATTCAGCCAGGTGCCTCATGTAAGGGGTACTGAGCATAATTCAGAAACTCTTCTTCTCAAGGGCAAAGACTAGGAAAACTCAAGTTGTTATTCTCTCATCCCCTGGTCATGGACATAACTGGTCTTCAGCTTTCGCTGAATTCGACTGTCACAAGGTCAAACTGAATTCAAACAAAGCCAAGCTGTCTCCTGG
>NW_025213020.1:26251-30000 GCF_004010195.1 Chiloscyllium plagiosum
CTAAAAGGGTAGCCCAATAGGCTTTCATACTCTCATCAATCTGAACTGGTGGCCACAGCCATTGGGTCAGAGTCCATCTCAGTTGGAGATTACAGCCTTGCATTCCACGGATGTTAGCAAGTGCGTGTGGGAAATATTTTAACATTGAGTGAGGTGGTCGAGTTAGCAGAGAATTGTCAACAGTACCTTGACCATAGCAGGCATCCCCACTTCAGGGCACATCTATTAGTTCTGTTTCAGTGTCTTCAGAGGTCAATATGCATCAGCAAAGACAGACACCCATCACTTATCCAACTCTCTCCACTGCCCAAATTGCTCACACACTAACCCTGCTAGGGACACACTTAACTGTATAGACAGGTTGCCAGGGGATTAGATCAGACATTTCTTGCCTCAGTGTAGATGGCACAACCCACACAGTTGTTTGGCCCTGTCCTCTAGTCTCAGTCTTCAGCTTGCAGCATGAGACCAGTGTGTTCCTGATGCTGCTCGGGATTAGATGAATGCTCTCACATGCAGGTATCTGTGGGCTCGCTGCCGATGCCGAAACACAGTCAGTTTTGCGTGGATTTGCACAGCAACGAGAACCCCCAACTGACTGCAAAGCCAGCAAAACTAACCAGGAGTCAGCGCCATCACCAGATCATCTAAGTGCACAAAGGAAAACAGGTCTAACCCCAACCAACCCAAGCCCTAACACCGCCTTAAATTTTTTGCTATAGATTCTGTGTCTTACAATTGTGTGCTCCACAACCACCTGATGAAGGAGCAGCACTCTGAAAGCTAGTGCTTTCAATTAAACTTGTTGGACTATATATAACCTGGTGTTGTGTGATTTTTAAACTTTGTACATCCCAGTCCAACATCGGCATCTCCAAATCATGACAAGATCAGGTAGCCACAAGGTGGCAATCAACTACAGGAATTACTGTACAGTCAGGGGATTAGACAGCACTTCTGTGGTAGGACCCATAACTCCAGGATGGTGTGCTACCTCACTGGTGCCATGGTCATGGATACCACAGGAGGCGGCTGCAGGGCATCATCCTGGGAGACGGGGAGATCAGCGAGACATTGTGCTCCACATTAGTACCAAGCCCTTGAGTGATGAGGTCCCAAAGGCAAATTTCAGAAAATTATATTATAGAATTCAGACAGCATGAAAGCAGGCTATTTGATCCATTGAGTCCACACTGACCCTCTGAAAAGCGTTCCAAACAGACCCACACTATCCCCAAAATCCCAGGCTAGGTGGCTAATCCACCTAACCTGCAGGTGTTTAAACTGTGGGAAGAAATTGGAGCATCCAGTTAGAAACCCACGGAGGAGAATGTGCAAACTCCACACAGACACAGTCACCCAAGGGTGGAACTGAACCCGGGTCCCTGGCGCTGTGAGGCAGCAGGGCTAACCATTGAGTCATCATGCCACCCAATTAGTCAAGACATTTTTTAAAAATCAGAACCTCAAAGAGTAGTAATCTTAGGATTATTCTCAGCACCATGTGCTAGTGAACTAAACAACAGAACTGACAAATTTATTACATTGCTAGATCACTGGTGCATCAGGTCAGGAATGAGATTGGAGAGATTGGGACCATTTCTAGGGAGGGAGGGATCTGCAAGATGAATCACACCTTAATGGGACTGGGACAGATCTCCTTGCAGTGAGATTTACCAGTGCAGTTGGGATACCTTTAAACTAGCTTGTTATGGGATAGGAACCTCAGGGTTACAAACTGGAAGGAGAGAAATAAAGTTAGCAGCTGAAAAGATGATGAGAGATTAAATGCCTGGAGGAACACATTCAAACATTGCGCATGCTTCAAAAGCAGAAGGATGCTGATAAGACAGAAGGCAAGGGCACTCTACTTGAATGCATGCAGCATTCACAACAAGTAATATCTATAACAGGACAAACATAGAGACACAAGGGTTATGATCTAATTGCTATCACAAAGTCATAGCACCAAGGTACCCAGGATTGGGAAATGAATATTCAAGGCGGTTTTACATCGAAGGACAACACAAAGAGGGAAAAAAAGGTGGCGTTGCACTGAAGGGATGGGATCACAAGGGAGAATCCCAAATTGCGGAATCTGTTTGGGTGGAACTAAGAAAAAACAAGGGACTGTGAACATTGATTGAAGTTATTTGTCAGCACCAAGTAGTTGTGGTAGTGTGGGACACTGTATTAATCAGGACATGACAGAGGTATGCAGCCTGGGCCACACTGTTTCCATTAATTATTTCAATTGACACACAGACTGGGTAAACCAATCCAACACCAAAACTACAGAAGTGCGTGTTAGGGATGGCTTTCTCGAGCAGAATGTTGAGCAGCCAACTACAGGACATGTTCCTTTGACTTAATATTATGTAATAAAAAGGCTCAATTAACAATTTTGATGTTAAAAAAAATTAAGAACGAGTGATCACAATATGGCAGCATTTTACATTATTTTTGAAAGTGAGTGTGCATTTTGAACAGTGGGTGTTAAATCTGAATAAGGAAAATTATAAAAAGGTGTGAGGTACAGAGTGGCTGTGGTGGACTGGGAAAATTCATCACAAAACATAGCTGCACACAGGCAGTAGACAAATCTTCAATGAACTTATGCATGAATTACAGCAAATATAAATTCCTTCAAGGTGCAAAAACTCAAAAGGTCAGTCGACTGTGGCTAACAAAGAAGATGCAAGACTCTAAGATTACAAGTACAACGCCAAGGAAGTTGCAGTAAAATATCAGCAATTCTGAGATTGCTGGGTGGGGGAGGTTTAACAGCATACAATAAAGTGACCAAAACCTTCACAAGGGAGCAAAGAATAGGAATGCAATCGAGGAAATCAAAAACTTCGAAAACTTTCACAGGAATATAAAAAGGAAAAGTCTGGCTAAAATGAATGTGGGTCCACGACAGGCAGTCTGGACATTCTGTAATGAGGAAGAGAGGAATGGCAGAGAAGCTAAATCATTACTGTGTCTCTATGTCTACTTCCTCGCTCCAATGTAATGGATTGAAGGGGGAGGCCATAGATAGTTTATATATGGGAATGATCCCCATTATTTAAGGGAGTGAGAGAGAAAACAGGGAACCACAGATCTGCTAGCCTTATGTCAGTAGCAGTGAAAGTGCTGTTCAAAATGTAACATCTCCATATATGACAATGATATAAAACTAAATGGGAATGTGCACTGACAGGAAGATGGGCAAAACATGGCAGATGGAATAGGATATGGAAAAGTAGAGGTTATCCACTCTGGTGGGAGTGACAGATTCACATATGTCAGACAGCATGGAAACAGACCCTTTGGTCCAACTCGCCCATGCTGACCAACTAGATCCACTAGCCTGTGTTTGGCCCATATCCCTCCAAGTTTTTCCTACTCATATACCTGCCCAATTTCTTTTTTGTTAAAATTGGGTAACTGGGCCTACATCTACCACTTCCTCTGGCAGCTCATTCCACATACAAACCAGCCTTTGTGGAAAATATTGACCCTCAGGTCCCTTTTAAATATCTTTCTCCTCTCAGCTGTTGAAAACACCAATGTGATGATGACCAGACATTTTAATTTTCTGATGTTGATTGAGGGATAAAAGGACACTGGAGATAACTTTGCTCCATTTCTTTACAATTGTGATAGTGGACTTTCCCATCTGAAAGATGGCACGTTTATTTAGGAAGTTTGAAAGTCAATTGTGAAGAGGCCAAAGTAACGTGCAGGATGTTTCTTAAATGACA
>NW_025213021.1:0-1017 GCF_004010195.1 Chiloscyllium plagiosum
CAAAGTTAAGGGCTCAACACGCTCAACTTGTGCAACTCAGCTGTCTTAGAAAGATGCACAGGAAATCGCTATGATAGTATAAACGGGGACAACCATTCCCTTGAGCAGGAGCACACTCAACCTCGGAATTTCGTGCGCCTCTATACCATCACAGAAGGACAGGACGCCCACCTATTGCATCATTGGAGCCAGAGAATAACACTGCGCACTCATTCCCATCCATATTTCTGGTTGGATCTGGGCGGCTGTGCCGATGTTAAGCTAAAATGCAATTGAAGCATACATTTCAATAATATCCTGTACAGTCCCCCGAGTCTTTGATGTTTTGTCGAAATCGATCAATCTGATTTTTCAACATTCTCATTCAAGGGATCTCCACATCCTCTGAGGACATCGAACTGAAAGATTCAACTCATTCTCAGTTCCCACCTATCTGTCACTGTTCGCTGAGTACTGATATTGTACATCTGCTGTTTTTCCGAACATTTCCTCTGCTAGTATACTTATTGCTGCTTGCAAGCATCCTGTTCTGTGGTTACTGTGATCGTGGTTGTCGGTATTTTGCATTGTGACCACAGCAACCTCGATTTGAAACCAAATCACGACACTAAGTGTTCTTTCCGTTGTCCTTTTTGTGACACATGCTAAGAAATTAATTGTTTTACCTTCAAATTCCGCTTTCTCACATCTCTGCGTTTCACATATCAGGATTCAAACACACCCGTTGTGTGAGATTTCTCTCCTTCCCATGATCATTAAACCTCCTTTCCATCCCTCCCCCTATTTATCTGTGGCAATGCACAACCTATCACTCTCTTTTACATTCATACTGTTCTGTCTGTGCTGGTGCTGCGGTGACTGTTGTTGGGTGAACGTGCCCCAATACCACCATCGGGACCTGCAAACAAATCGATCCATTTGGATACCGCGGTTGTGAAATCAATCCCCATGTACCAGCTTTTACTGACCAGAGACAATTGTAGCGTCAGGCTCATGGAAAATACCCAGGGCAGTTTT
>NW_025213021.1:29265-30000 GCF_004010195.1 Chiloscyllium plagiosum
CCTTACAATTGAATCCCCTATGACTATAGCCCTTCCACTCTTTTTCCCACCCTTCTGAACAGCAGAGCCAACCACAGTGCCATGAACCTGGCTACTGCTGCCTTCTCCTGGTGAGCCAGCTCCCCCAACAGTATCCAAAATGATATTCCTGTTTTGGAGGGAGATGGCCGCAGGGGACACCTACACTGCCTTCCTGCTCTTTCTGCCTTTTGGTCACCCATTCTCTTTCTCCCTCAGCAATCCTAATCTGCAGTGTGACCAATTCGCTAAATGTGCTCTCCACAACCCCCTCAGCATCGCGGATGCTCCAAAGTGAGTCCATCCGCAGCTCGGTTACGTGGTCAAACAAGAACTGCAGCTGGACACACTTCCTGCATGTAAAGGAGTCAGGGACATCAGCCACATCCCTGAGCTCCCACATTGAGCAAGAAGAACATAACATTAGTCTGAGGTCTCCTGCCACTTTCACTCTTAAGCTTAACTTAGTCCAACTATAACATTAAATGATAGATAAATGAAAAAAGAAAAAAAGAAAACATTTTCCCAATCACACGCTAAAAAAGAAATAGAGACACCTTACCTTATCAACACACCACAGGCTTTTGTTTTGGTCAGAGCACTTAACTAGTGTGAACAAAATTAAAAATAAATATAACTTTTTAACTTGACTCTTCTTATTCTGCCATGTTCTGAGCATGATCAATGCTGGTAAAGCTAATATTTCTTGTCTTACTG
>NW_025213022.1:0-653 GCF_004010195.1 Chiloscyllium plagiosum
CAATTCTGTAAGTTTTAGAATACCCGTAGACAAAGATGACAGTGGTCCTAAGGGCTGAGTACTAAACTGGGCCAAGGCCAATAATATCAAAATTAGGCAGGAGCTGGGAAATGTGGGTTGGACTCAGCTATTTGAAGGAAAGTGCACATTTGTTTTTTGGGAGGCTTTCAAAGATAGGCTGAAAATAGTGCAGGAAACAAAGGATAGGAAAGGCAAGATTCGTGAATCGTGGATGACAGGAGAACTCGGGCAACTGGCCAAGAGGAAAAGGGAAGTGTACATAAGGTCTAAGCAGCTAAGAACAGAACAGGCCCTGGAGGAATATCGAAAGAGTAGGACCAATCTTAAACATGGAATCAAGCGGGCTAAAAGGGGTCATGAAATAACTTTAGCAGAATTAAGGAGAATCCCAAAGCCTTTTATTCTTATATACGAGGCAAGAGGGTAACCAGAGAAAAGGTTGGTCCACTAAAGGATAAGGAAGGTTATGTGTCAAACCTGAGAAAATGGGTGAGATTCTCAATGATTACTTTGCATTAGTATTCACTGAGGAATGGGAGGTGATAAATGCTGAGATAGAGGTAGAAGTTTGTTTATTCGGGATCACATTGACATAAGGAGGGAAGATGTTTTGGGTAGGCTAAAGGATATTA
>NW_025213022.1:29582-30000 GCF_004010195.1 Chiloscyllium plagiosum
GAGCTGGAAGTTTAGAACTAGGGTGAGGTGGGGGAAGGGGAAATGAGGAAACTGTTGAAGTCGAGTTTGTTTCACGACATGGTTGAAGAGCTTCAGGGCAGAGGAAATGATCTGGGAGTTGCAGTGGGAGAGGGACTCCCTGAGATTCTTGTAGAGAGAAGAGGAAAACTTCTTCAAGGCAGCTGGAAGTTTAGAACTAGGGTGAGGTGGGGGAAGGGGAAATGAGGAAACTGTTGAAGTCGAGTTTGTTTCACGACATGGTTGAAGAGCTTCAGGGCAGAGGAAATGATCTGGGAGTTGCAGTGGGAGAGGGACTCCCTGAGATTCTTGTAGAGAGAAGAGGAAAACTTCTTCAAGGTTGTTTGTTGCCAACCTCGGCAGGATGGCCTGAACGGCCTCTCCCCAAGTTGCAGCATTC
>NW_025213023.1:0-2883 GCF_004010195.1 Chiloscyllium plagiosum
GTGGAGCCGCAGGAGATGGAGCAGATACTAAATGAGTATTTTGCATCAGTATTTACTGTGGAAATTGACATGGAAGATATAGAATGTAGGGACATAGATGGTGACATCTTGAAAAATGTCCATATTACCAAGAGGAGGAAGTGCTGGATGTCTTGAAACACATAAAGGTGGATAAATCCCCAGGACCTGATCAGGTGTACCCTAGAACTCTGTGGGAAGCTAGGGAAGTGATTGCTGGGCGTCTTGCTGAGATATTTGAATCATCGATAGTCACAGGTGAGGTGCTGGAAGACTGGAGGTTGGCTAACGTGGTGCCACTGTTTAAGAAGGGTGGTAAGGACAAGCCAGGGAACTATAGCCCGGTGAGCCCTATGTCAGTGGTGGGCAAGTTGTTGGAGGGAATCCTGAGGGACAGGATGTACATGTATTTGGAAAGGCAAGGATTGATTACGGATAGTCAACATGGCTTTATGCGTGGGAAACCTTTTCTCACAAACTTGATTGAGTTTTTTGAAGAAGTAACAAAGTGGATTGATGAGGGCACAGTAAGGCATGCGACAAAGTTCCCCATGGGAGACTGGTGAGCAAGGCTAGATCTCATGGAATACAGGGAGAGCGCGCCATTTGGATACAGAACTGGCTCAAATGGTAGAAGACAGAGGATGGAGGTGGAGGGTTGTTTTTCAGAGAGGAGGCCTGTGACCAGTGGACTGTCACAAGGCTGCTGATTTTTTTCTTAAGTTACAATCATCAATGGCCAATTTTCAGGCTGAGGAACGGCAACTTGGCTAATTTGAAAAATACTGAAAACATGTTAAATTACACAGAAAACTATCAGTACCCATGATAGATCTTTGTATAAAAATGGTAAATTTGACTTTAAGGAATGGTATAAAGTGGATAGTATCCAATCAACCACCCTCCTCCATATTTCCCTCCTAATTTAAAAGGCTTCCAGATGCCTTTTAAATATGTATGGCAAAAAAAAATCTTCAATTGTTTGTAGTTTAAAGTCCATTGCATAATTTGGTTAGACCATACAGGCATTTCTTCTGTCGTGCAATAGTTCCGTTTCTCTGCGACCCTGCGCTATACAGGAATTGTGAATTACAAATAGCACTTAAAGTGTTGGCGATGTAATCATGTTATAACCAACACACTTTTAAAAATTCACAATTTAGAAACAGCGTCTCCTATGTGTCAATCATGTCACAGCCTATTCGCGTTGACGAAATGCATGTTGTGGGGGAACAACCTGTACATTAACTTATGCAACATCACTTACTTGTTGATGTAAAAGAAATAGAGCTAGTATGGTCATAGGGCCTACTCTGCCATTGATTCAATTCATTCCTAATCTAATCTTGCCCTCAATTCCACATTCCTGCCTGCTCCCAATAAACCTCCATTCTCTTATAGTTCAAGAATATGTCCATCTCAGCCATAAATATAGTCAACCACCCAGTCATCATAATTTCTGGAGGTTTAGAATTTTGAAGGATAAGATCCTGTAAAATGTGAAAGCCATCCTCTGTATAATACAAGATGATCATTCTGCTTTCAGGTATGTGGGAAAAATCCAATTACAACATAAAATGTTCAACGCAGAAGGCTACCATTTACGTCAACATCAAAGTCTGCCTGGAATTAATCTACTTCATTTCTATTGTGCGTGATTTCCCCATGAGGTTAGATATGTTTTCACTTCATGAATTTGTCTAATTTAAAATAACTTAAATACCACAATTAGCTTGGCTTATATCATAAAACAATATGCTCAAAATGTGTATATACACAACTCCTAATCTCATAATCAGTCTCTGTGAAATATTTATCAATTATCAACCTATCAATTTTTAAAATCTACATCCTGGGAAACTCCTTTAACCAGAAACTTAACTGGATCAGCCTTGCAGCTACAAGATCCAGCTCAGAGGCTGTGTAATCTGAGGTGAAGGATTCATTTCCTGACTCCCCAAAGTTTTTCTACCATCTGCAAGGCGCAAGTCAGAAGAGTGATTGAATACTCCATGTGCCTAGATAAGAACAGTACACGGGACGCAATGACCATACAACCTCTATTTCCTTTACATCAATAAGTAGGTTTCAGGAGAAGACCCCAGTCTGCTTGATTGGTACCCATCCGTCCACTCCTCCAACACTGACATATCATGTCTGCACTTTGTGCCATCAAGAAGGTGAAGTGCAGCAAACTTTCTTCAACAGCGCTTGCCAAGCCTTCATCATGCTGAAAGAAGAGATTTACAGGCCAACGGGAACACCACTAATTCAGATTCACTTTCAAGCCACTTATCACCCTGATTTGGAAATGTGGTGCTGTTCCTTCATCATTATTGGGTTGAATTGCAACCTCACGGTGCTGTTGGAGTATGTTGACTGCAAGGGCACTGGCAATTCAAGAAGGATTCACTATGTTCCCAAAGGCAATTAGCGATGGATTCTGGTCAAGATGGCGGTGGACTAGAATGCTCCAATCAGAGCTCCTCTGCTCCTTCTGTTTGTTTCCTATTTTCTTCTCTCTTACTTCGCATTTTTTCCCTCTTGGCATTCTCTCCTGAGGTAGAGTGGCTGGAGCATGGAATGGTGTAGGGATGGCCAGAGAGCTGGAGGCTTGTGTGGAGCAGGAATGGCCAGTGGACTGGAGGCTCAAGCAGGGTGGGTGGGGATGGGCAGTGGGCTGGAGGTTCATGTAGAGCAGGGATGGGCAGTGTGCTGGAGGTCATGTGGAGTGGGGAAGGGCCAGTGGGCTGCAGGTCGTGTGGAGTGGGGATGGGCAGTGTGCTGGAGGTCGTGTGGAGTGGGGATGGACAGTGTGTTGGAGGTCATATGGAGGGGGGTGAGCAGTGTAGTGTAGGGCGTGTG
>NW_025213023.1:4852-5953 GCF_004010195.1 Chiloscyllium plagiosum
TCATGTGGAGCGGGGATGGGCAGTGGGCTGGATGTCATGTGGAGCGGGATTGGGCAGTATGCTTGATGTCATGTGGAGTGGGGATGGGCAGTGTGCTGGAGGTCGTGCGGAGTGGGGATGGGCTGTGGGCTGGAGGTCATGTAGTGCGGTGATGGGCAGTGGGCTGGAGGTCATGTGGAGTGGGGATGGGCAGTGGGCTGGAGGTCGTGTGGAGCGGGAATGGGCAGTGTGCTGGATGTCGTGTGGAGCGGAGATGGGCAGTGGTTTGGAGGTCGTGTGGAGTGGGGATGGGCATTGGGCTGGAGACTCATGTGAAGCGGGGATGGGCAGTGGGCTGGATATCATGTGGAGCGATGATGGGCAATGTGCTGGATGTCATGTGGAGCGGGAATGGGCAGTGGGCTGGAGGCCGTGTGGTGTGGGGATGGGCAGTGAGCTGGAGGTCATGTGGAGTGGGGATGGGCAGAGTGCTGGATGTCATCTGGAGTGGGGATGGGCAGTGGGCTGGAGACTCACGTGGAGTGGAGATGAGCAGTGTGCTGGATGTCATGTGGAGTGGGGATGGGCAGTTTGGTGGATGTCATGTGGAGCAGCGATGGGCAGTTGGCTGGAGGTCGTGCGGAGTGGGGATGGGCTGTGGGTTGGAGGTCATGTAGTGCGGTGATGGGCAGTGGGCTGGAGGTCATGTGGAGTGGGGATGGGCAGTGGAATGGAGGTCATGTGGAGCGGGGATGGGCTGTTGGCTGGATGTCATGTGGAGTGGGGATGGGCAGTGGGCTGGATGTCATGTGGAGTGGGGTTGGGCAGTGGGATGGATGTCATGTGGAGCGGGAATGAGCGGTATGCTGGATGTCATGTGGAGTAAGGAAGTGGAGTGGGCTGGAGACTCATGTGGAGCGGAGATGAGCAGTGTGCTGGATGTCATGTGGAGCGAGGATGGGCAGTGCGCGGGATGTCATGTGGAGTGTGGATGGACAGTTTGGTGGATGTCATGTGGAGCAGCGATGGGCAGTTGGCTGGAGGTCGCGCGGAGTGGGGATGGGCTGTGGGCTGGAGGTCATGTGGTGCGGGGATGGGCAGTGGGCTGGAGGTCATGTGGAG
>NW_025213023.1:5992-8792 GCF_004010195.1 Chiloscyllium plagiosum
TGCTGGATGTCATGTGGAGCGAGGATGGGCAGTGCGCGGGATGTCATGTGGAGTGTGGTTGGACAGTTTGATGGATGTCATGTCGAGCAGCGATGGGCAGTTGGCTGGAGGTCGCGCGGAGTGGGGATGGGCTGTGGGCTGGAGGTCATGTGGTGCGGGGATGGGCAGTGGGCTGGAGGTCATGTGGAGTGGGGATGGGCAGAGTGCTGGAGGTCATGTGGTGTGGGGATGGGCAGTGGGCTGGAGACTCATGTGGAATGGGGATGGGCAGTGGGCTGGAGGTTCATGTGGAGTGGGGATGGGCAGTGGGCTGGAGGTCATGTGGAGCGGGGATGGGCAGTGGGCAGGATCTTGTGGAGTGGGGATGGGCAGTGGAATGGAGGTCATATGGAGTGGGGATGGGCAGTGGGCTGGAGGTCGTGTGGAGCAGGGATGAGCAGTCTGCTGGATGTCATGTGGAGCGAGGATGGGCAGTGTGCTGGATGTCATGTGGAGCGGCGATGTACAGTGGGCTGGAGGTCGTGTGGAGTGGGGATGGGCAGTGGGCTGGAGGTCATGTGGAGCGAGGATTGGCAGTGCGCTGGATGTCATGTGGAGCGGGGATGGGCAGTTTGGTGGATGTCATGTGGAGCAGCGATGGGCAGTTGGCTGGAGGACATGTGGAGTGGGGATGGGCAGTGGGCTGGAGGTCATGTGGAGCGGGGATGGGCAGTGGGCTGGAGGTTCATGTGGAGCGGGGAGGGCAGAGTGCTGGAGGTCATGTGGTGTGGGGATGGGCAGTGGGCTGGAGACTCATGTGGAATGGGGATGGGCAGTGGGCTGGAGGTTCATGTGGAGCGGGGATGCGCAGTGGGCAGGATCGTGTGGAATGGGGATGGGCAGTGGCCTGGAGGTCGTGTGGAGTGGGGATGGGCAGTGGGCTGGAGGTCATGTGGAGTGGGGATGGGCAGTCGGCTAGAGATCGTGTGGAGTGGGGATGTGGAGTGGGCTGGAGGTCATGTGGAGTGGGGATGGGCAGTGTGCATGATGTCATGTGGAGTGGGGATGGGCAGTGGTCTGGAGGTCGTGTGTAGCGGGGATGGGCAGTGTGCTGGATGTCGTGGTGCGGAGATGGGCAGTGGGTTGGAGGTCGTGTGGAGTGGGGATGGGAATGGGCTGGAGACTCATGTGGCGTGGAGATGGGCAGTGTGCTGGATGTCATGTGAAGCGGGGATGGGCAGTGGGCTGGATGTCATGTGGAGCAGGTATGGGCAGTGGGCTGGAGGCCGTGTGGTGTGGGGATGGGCAGTGGGCTGGAGGTCATGTGGAGTGCGGATGGGCAGTGTGCTGGAGGTCATGTCGAGTGGGGATGGGCAGTGGGCTGGATGCTTATGTGGAGCAGGGATGGGCAGTGGGCTGGAGGTCGTGTGGAGCGGGGATGGGCAGTGTGCTGTAGGTCATGTGGAGTGGGGATGGGCAGAGTGCTTGATGTCATGTGGAGTGGGGATGGGCAGTCGGCTAGAGGTCGTGTGGAGTGGGGATGGGCAGTGGGCTGGAGGTCATGTGGAGTGGGGCTGGGCAGAGTGCTTGATGTCATGTGGAGTGGGAATGGGCAGAGTGCTTGATGTCATGTGGAGTGGGGATGGGCAGTGGTCTGGAGGTTGTGTGTAGCGGGGATGGGCAGTGTGCTGGATGTCGTGTGGTGCGGAGATGGGCAGTGGGTTGGAGGTCGTGTGGAGTGGGGATAGGCATTGGGGTGGAGACTGATGTGGAGTGGGGATGGGCAGTGGGCTGAAGGTCGTGTGGAGCGGGGATGGGCAGTGTGCTGTAGGACCTGCGGAGCGGCGATCGGCAGTGTGCTGGAGGTCTTGCGGAGTGGGGATGGGCAGTGTGCTGGAGACTCACATGGAGCGGGGATGGGCTGTAGGCTGGAGGTCATGTGGAGTGGAATGGGCAGTGGTCTGGAGGTTGTGTGGAATGGGGATGGGCAGTGGGCTGGAGGTTCATGTGGAGTGGGGATGGGCAGTGGGCTGGAGGTCATGTGGAGCCAGGATGGGCTGTGGGCTGGATGTCATGTGGAGCAGGATTGGGCAGTGAGCTGGAGGTCGTGTGGAATGGAGATGGGCAGTGTGCTGGATGTCATGTGGAGCGAGGCTGGGCAGTGGGCTGGATGTCATGTGGAGCGGGAATGAGCAGTATGCTGGATGTCATGTGGAGTGGGGATGGGCAGTGGGCTGGAGATCATGTGGAGTGGGGATGGGCAGAGTGCTGGATGTCATGTGGAGTGGGGATGGGCAGTGGGCTGGAGACTCATGTCGAGTGGGGATGGGCAGTGGTCTGGAGGTCGTGTGTAGCGGGGATGGGAAGTGTGCTGGATGTCGTGTGGCGCGGAGATGGGCAGTGGGTTGGAGGTCGTGTGGAGTGGGGATGGGCATTGGGTGGAGACTGATGTGGAGTGGGGATGGGCAGTGGGCTGAAGGTCGTGTGGAGCGGGGATGGGCAGTGTGCTATAGGTCCTGTGGAGCGGCGATCGGCAGTGTGCTGGAGGTCTTGTGGAATGGGGATGGGCAGTGTGCTGGAGACTCACGTGGAGCGGGATGGGCTGTAGGCTGGATGCTTATGTGGAGCAGGGATGGGCAGTAGACTGGAGGTCGTGTGGAGTGGGGAAGGGCAGTGGGCTGGAGGTCATGTGGAGTGGAATGGGCAGTGGACTGGAGACTCATGTGGAATGGGGATGGGCAGTGGGCTGGAGGTTCATGTGGAGTGGGGATGGGCAGTGGGCTGGAGGTCATGTGGAGCGGGGATGGGCAGTGAGCAGGAT
>NW_025213023.1:9566-13026 GCF_004010195.1 Chiloscyllium plagiosum
TGTCATGTGGAGTGGGAATGGGCAGAGTGCTTGATGTCATGTGGAGTGGGGATGGGCAGTGGGCTGGAGGTCATGTGGAGTGAGGATGGGCAGTGGGCTGGAGGTCATGTGGAGTGGGGATGGGCAGAGTGCTGGAGGTCATGTGGTTTGGGGATGGGCAGTGGGCTGGAGATTCATGTCGAGTGGGGATGGGCAGTGGTCTGGAGGTCGTGTGTAGCGGGGATGGGAAGTGTGCTGGATGTCGTGTGGTGCGGAGAATGGCAGTGGGTTGGAGGTCGTGTGGAGTGGGGATGGGCATTGGGGTGGAGACTGATGTGGAGTGGGGATGGGCAGTGGGCTGAAGGTCGTGTGGAGCGGCGATCGGCAGTGTGCTGGAGGTCTTGTGGAATGGGGATGGGCAGTGTGCTGGAGACTCACGTGGAGCGGGATGGGCTGTAGGCTCGATGCTTATGTGGAGCAGGGATGGGCAGTAGACTGGAGATCGTGTGGAATGGGGATGGGCAGTGGGCTGGAGGTCATGTGGAATGGGGATGGGCAGTGGGCTGGAGGTTCATGTGGAGTGGGGATGGGCAGTGGGCTGGAGGTCATGTGGAGCGGGGATGGGCAGTGAGCAGGATCGTGTGGAGTGGGGATGGGCAGTGGAATGGAGGTCATGTGGAGCGGGGATGGGCTGTGAGCAGGATCGTGTGGAGTGGGGATGGGCAGTGGAATGGAGGTCATGTGGAGCGGGGATGGGCTGTGGGCTGGATGTCATGTGGAGCAGGATTGGGCAGTGAGCTGGAGGTCGTGTGGAGTGGAGATGGGCAGTGTGCTGGATGTCATGTGGAGCGGAGGTGGGCAGTGGGCTGGATGTCATGTGGAGCGGGGGTGGGCAGTGGGCTGGAGGCCATGTGGAGCGGGAATGGGCAGAGTGCTGGATGTCATCTGGAGTGGGGATGGGCAGTGGGCTGGAGGTTCATGTGGAGTGGGGACAGTGGGCTGGAGGTCATGTGGAGTGGGGATGGGCAGAGTGCTGGATGACATCTGGAGTGGGGATGGGCAGTGGGCTGGAGACTCTTGTGGAGTGGAGATGAGCAGTGTGCTGGATGTCATGTGGAGCGAGGATGGGCAGTGCGCTGGATGTCATGTGGAGTGGGGATGGGCAGTTTGGTGGATGTCATGTGGAGCGGCGATGGGCAGTTGGCTGGAGGTCGTTCGGTGTGGGTATGGGCTGTGGGCTGGAGGTCATGTGGTGCGGTGATGGGCAGTGGGCTGGAGGTCATGTGGAGTGGGAATGGGAAGTGGGCTGGAGGTCGTGTGGAGCGGGGATGGGCAGTGTGCTGGATGTCGTGTGGAGCGGAGATGGGCAGTGGTTTGGAGGTCGTGTGGAGTGGGGATGGGCATTGGGCTGGAGACTCATGTGGCGTGGAGATGGGCAGTGTGCTGGATGTCATGTGAAGCGGGGATGGGCAGTGGGCTGGAAGTCATGTGGAGCGATGATGGGCAATGTGCTGGATGTCATGTGGAGCGGGAATGGGCAGTGGGCTGGCGGCCGTGTGGAGTGGGGATGGGCAGTGAGCTGGAGGTCATGTGGAGTGGGGATGGGCAGAGTGCTGGATGTCATCTGGAGCGAGGATGGGCAGTGGGCTGGGGAGTCATGTGGAGTGGAGATGAGCAGTGTGCTGGATGTCATGTGGAGCGAGGATGGGCAGTGCACTGGATGTCATGTGGAGTGGGGATGGGCAGTTTGGTGGATTTCATGTGGAGCGGCGATGGGCAGTTGGCTGGAGGTCGTGCGGAGTGGGGATGGGCAGTGGGCTGGAGGTCGTGTGGAGTGGGAATGGGCAGTGGGCTGGAGGTCGTGCGGAGTGGGGATGGGCAGAGTGCTTGATGTCATGTGGAGTGGGGATGGGCAGTGGGCTGGAGGTCATGTGGAGTGGGGATGGGCAGTGTGCTGGTTGCCATGTGGAGTGGGGATGTGCAGTGGGCTGGAGAATCATGTGGAGTGGAGATGAGCAGTGTGCTGAATGTCATGTGGAGCGAGGATGGGCAGTGGGCTGGAGGTCGTGTGGAGTGGGGATGGGCAGTGGGCTGGAGATCATGTGGTGCGGGGATGGGCAGTGGTCTGGAGGTCATGTGGAGTGGGGATGGGCAGTGTGCTGGATGTCATGTGGAGTGGTCATGGGCAGTGGGCTGGAGGTCGTGTGGAGTGGGAATGGGCAGTGGGCTGGAATTCGTGTGGAGTGGGGATGGGCCTTGGGCTGGAGGTCATGTGGAGCGAGGATGGGATGTGGGCTGGATGTCATCTGGAGCGGGAATGGGCAGTGGACTGGAGGTCATGTGGAGTGCAGATGAGCAGTGTGCTGGGTGTCATGTGGAGCGAGGATGGGCAGTGCGCTGGAGGTCATGTGGTGCGGGGATGGGCAGTGGGCTGGCGGTCATGTGGAGTGGGGATGGGCAGTGGGCGAGAGGTCATGTGGAGTCGGGATTGGCAGTGTGCTGGATGACGTGTCGAGCGGAGATGGCCAGTGGGTGGGAGGTCGTGTGGAGTGGGGATGGTCATTGGGGTGGAGACTCATGTGGAGCGGGGATGGGCAGTGGGCTGAAGGTCGTGTGAAGCGGGGATCGGCAGTGTGCTGGAGGTCATGTGGAGTGGGGATGGGCAGTGTGCTGGAGACTCATGTGGAGCGGGGATTGGCTGTAGGCTGGATGCTTATGTGGAGCAGGGATGGGCAGTTGACTGGAGGTCGTGTGGAGTGGGGACGGCAGTGGACTGGAGGTCATGTGGAGTTGAATGGGCAGTGGGCTGGAGGTTCATGTGGAATGGGGATGGGCAGTGGGCAGGATCATGTGGATTGGGGATGGGCAGTGGGATGGAGGTCATGTGGAGCGGGGATGGGCAGTGGGCAGGATCGTGTGGATTGGGGATGGGCAGTGGGATGGAGGTCATGTGGAGCAGGAATGGGCAGTGGAATGGATGTCATGTGGAGCGGGAATGGGCAGTGGGCTGGAGGTCATGTGGTGCGGGGATGGGCAGTTGTCTGGAGGTCATGTGGAGTGGGGATGGGCAGTGTGCTGGATGTCATGTGGAGTGGGGATGGGCAGTGGGCTGGAGGTTGTGTGGAGTGGGAATGGGCAGTGGAACGGATGTCATGTGGAGCGGGAATGGGCAGTCGGCTGGAGGTCATGTGGTGCGGGGATGGGAGTGGAGATGGGCAGTGTGCTGGATGTCATGTGGAGCGGGATGGGCTGTGGGCAGGATGTCATGTGGAGCGGGGATGGGCAGTGTGCTGGTTTTCATGTGGAGTGGGGATGTGCAGTGGGCTGGAGACTCATGTGGAGTGGAGATGAGCAGTGTGCTGGATGTCATGTGTAGCGGGGATGGGCAGTGTGCTGGTTTTCATGTGGAGTGGGGATGTGCAGTGGGCTGGAGACTCATGTGGAGTGGAGATGAGCAGTGTGCTGGATGTCATGTGGAGCG
>NW_025213023.1:29564-30000 GCF_004010195.1 Chiloscyllium plagiosum
TACAGGAATGGATCCCCAGTTAGTACAGGAGTGGAACCCCAGTTAGTACGGGAATGGAACCCCAGTTAGTACGGGAATGGAACCCCAGTTAGTACGGGAATGGAACCCCAGTTAGTACAGGGATGGAACCATAGTTAGTACGAGAATGGAACCCCAGTTAGTACGGGAATGGAACCCCAGTTTGTACGGGAATGGAACCCCAGTTCGTACAGGGAATGGAACCCCAGTTACTACAGGGATGGAACCCCAGTTAGTACAGGGATGGAACCCCAGCTAGTACGCGAATGGAACCCCAGTTACTACAGGGATGGAACCCCAGTTACTACAGGGATGGAACCCCAGTTAGTACAGGGATGGAACCCCAGCTTGTATGAGAATGGAACCCCAGTTACTACAGGGATGGAACCCCAGTTAGTACAGGGATGGAACCCCAGTT
>NW_025213024.1:0-578 GCF_004010195.1 Chiloscyllium plagiosum
CTGTACATGAAGGACGGGTTGAACCTGAACTGGAGGGGTACAAATGTCCAGGGTGGGAGATGTGCTCGAGTGGTTTGGAAGGGTTTAAACTAGTTTGTGATGGGGGTGGGAATCAGAGCTATACACCTGAGGTTAGTTGTAGATCAAGCAGAGACAGGATGTAATGAATCTATCAGGAAGGGTTTTCATATGATGGAACTAAGGGATCGGCCAAAGTGTGTCTCATTTAACACAGAGTGTCAGAAATAAGAGTGACGAATTTAGAGCATGGATCAGTAGTTGGGACTATGATGTTGTGGCCATAACGGAGACGTGGGTTTCACAGGGGCAGGAATGGTTGCTAGATGTTCCAGGGTTTAGAACATTTTAAAAGAACAGGGAGATGGGAGAAAAAGAGGAGGGGGTGTAGCATTGCTAATCAGAGAGTGCATCACAGCTACAGAAACGAAGGTTGTTGATGAAGGTTTGTCTACTGAGTCGGTATGGGTTGAAGCTAGGAACAGCAAGGGAGCAGTCACCTCATTGGGGGGTTTCTACAGACCCCCTAATAGCAGTAGGGAGATTGAAGAACTCATAGG
>NW_025213024.1:9744-16095 GCF_004010195.1 Chiloscyllium plagiosum
TCCCATCTCTGTAATCTCGCACTCCACCTCAATACATGAGGTACATAAAGCCGCAGGGACGCTTTAGCTCAGCAGAGCTGAGAGGTGATCTTATTCCAGTGATCTCCAAATTCCCATTTAAAATCCCGTTTAGAATTCGTACGAAATTCATATCAGTCCATCTAATTTTTATACCAATTTACGCCAACTGAAACTGATTTTCAGCCATGCTTGTTTGTAATCCGGGGGGTTGGAAGGTTGGAAACATCGCATCAAACGCTTTAGATCAATCATTCTGTGTGGTACGTCACTGATGCCTTCAGGTCTGCCTCATGTATTCTGAAGATGGGAATCAGTGTTCAAAACATTAACGGAGAATTCTTTCCACAGAATTTGCGAGAACAGCTGTGTTTCATAAGGCGAACTTGTTTTTTTGTTTCGTCTATGTCTTCTGCCATACAGCAAATGCGATCAAAACCATTGCTTTCAAAGTAATATGTCACACAATGATACGAAACTGACACACTGTGTGTGCTTGTCTACTTTATTTCATTGTAAAGCAAGGCATTGTTTTAACAGTAAGTCTTCCACTTTAATTTTACGCAATTGTCTAATTGACATCTCGACCAACGCGAAGTTTTTTGCTTCACCGAATCAATGCCATTCAAAGTCGTGCATGCCTCCACCAGATTCCCCACTCATGCTTCTCTGCTGCATTTCCAACAATCACAGAGTAACCAGTACAAACCTATTTGTGTCTCATCTAGCCATATTTAATGCACAATATTAAATGATGTGGAAAGATCACAAGCTAAGAAAAGCTCCTTACCTGCGATGCATCAGATGTGTGTGCTCGGTCCAATTTGGCAATGTCATATCTTGACATTCCTGCATCGATTCCCATGTCGTGATCCATTCAGAGAGACTTGCAAAGTCGGAAGCACATTCTGTTAATTAGTGTGTGGTTTCAACGCTTTTTGGCTGAAGGGAAAGAATTGGAAAGCCGTGCTTACTGCCCGCAGATCAGTTGACACGTTTCGTAGATGCATAATGTCATGGCTAAAACAGCAAAGAAAATGAACTTGCAAAAATGATCTTGCACTGTCCCATTGACACTAATCCCACATTCCAAGGCTTGACCCACGACGTTGTCTGCCACCACAATTCAAGTGCTCATTGACATACGTTTTTAACATTGGTGGGGTTTAGCACTTTGACTGACACCTGCACTCTCCGGCAGCCACTTCCAGACAGCCAATCCCTTTGGCTGCGAAATAAAATCTTTGATAGCCCCTGAACACATGACGTAAGATTATGTCCTCTTCGTTATTCATCCATCAGTGTAATAAACTGCTACATAATTCCACAGCTCCGTTGCCTCTAATAAACTCATAATCCTCACTCTGGGACCACAAAGTCGTCTCAGCTATAAGGAAAACCCTCAGATCTATCCAAAGTGTCTTACTGGCTTAATTTATTCTGTCCAGCAAACACCTTGGCGAATATGCGGTGCACCCCCGCCGGCGAATTCACAGCATAGTATGGCATGGCTAATGGGACTGCACACTGTCATCTGTCTCTGGCATACGCGAAGATTTGTACAACTCTAATCGAACGCCTCTCCTCTCTGCGCGGATGTACATATGGCAGGAAAGGACAGAAGCTTTATTTGTCTTCTGAAGCACAGTTTCAACGTTTGGTGCCAATTTCAATTGTCGATGGACAATGACCCCAAGTTCCCTTTGTTACTCAGAGCTTTCGAACATCCTTTCATTCATTGAGTAACTGTTTGTCATGTTACGTCTTGCAAAGTGCATTATTGAACAACTTTCATGGCAAATTTCGATCGGCTGCTGATCTGCCCATTTGAGCAACCCGTCTAAAACTTCCTTAAAACTAATATCTGCTTCTGCACTTTTGAACACCAACATAAACGTCCTGCCATTTGCACACCCATTTATTATCTCTATCCGCAACTTAACCATAGCTTCCGATAAAAAAAAATGTTTTGTACTAGTTTGAAGTTGTCCAGAATAATGCTTCTGTGCAATTTAGTTTGGCATGTTTCACTTGGCTGCTTGACGTGCAGGCTGAGTGTTGCGAGAAACGTCTCTGATCTATTCACTTAATCTTTAAGTGTAAAATTCACTGCAGCTGCTGAAAAAAAACATATTTTTTCTTCTTCATGTTACTGCATTTGAGAGGGTAAAAACAAATCTTGCTTTTATGAAGATCTGATTATCTCTGAACGCTTTGTTCACAACGTAAGATGTTTAGCTTTGCAGAGCCATCACATATTTACTCTCAGCCAGGAGAATTTCATCAACAATATCTCAGAAATCCGCAGTTGAATCAGTTATTACTTGTCAGGAGAAACTCTACTCGTGCACAGTCTCAAGTTTCCCCCATCGTAACGTTCTCATCAACGAGCAGCTGCATAATACTGGGGAGACTCCATGCCTCAAAAATGTGCGTCAACTGTATCATGAAGAAGGCTCCTTTTGTTTTGCTTTAATGATTTGTTTTCCCAGTTCATCCGATAAACAAAGTACAAATTAATATAAAATAACGACCTTTTCAAACAGGGGAGGTTCAAGCAGGATTTCGGAGCTGCGGATGGAGTATACAAAGCTGGAAGATCTATATGGGCAACATGACTGAAGCTCATCGTTCCTTCCTTAACCAAAATGTATTCCTGAAAACTAATGACAAAAGAGGCATGTCGGATTGGAAACGTTGACGCATTTTGTCTTTTCGCTGACCCTGGCACATCTGTTGTTTCACCAAATTTTCCCACGTTTCAGCTCTCCATTATCTGCTGTATTTCATATAAATTTTCTTAGTGTTCCTTGGCAAATGTTTGTCTCATGTAAGGGTACTAGATGTCTTATATATGTTTTCGGGTGGTGATAAAAATCTCAAAATCAAATTTGAGAAATAACCCCTTTCCCATAACTTCCAAACTCACGCAAATAACATCCATTGTCTCATTAACAAACACTGTTTTCGATCAGTTCAGGCACCTTCAAAGCATTTCAAGAACGTGGCCCAAACCTAACTTTAGAACTTGCTTTAGGCAGGTTTTTTGCAGATATTCCAGGAAGAATGCAGCTGGTTAACCCATTTCGTTTTAAACAAAATATAATTTATTTATATATTTACTGCATGAAACAAGAACGAAGAGAACAGAACACAAAATAACTTAAACTATCAGAAAAGCCAAAAGATAATCACAACATTCTCCAGTTAGTTTAAATGCTTGCAAAAACACTTTATATACCCCTTGTCATAAAAGGTAAAATCAAACAAAAGGTCTCACAGGAAAGAGGTCACAGAGCGTTGGCGAGTATGGACCAGTAGCTTTCAAAACTGTCTCACTGCTTTCAGTGAGCAACCACAAGGTCAAACACTACATCAAACCAGAGAAAACCTGAGCTGGAAAAAAGAAAAACCGTTTACTCCACTTTCACTGGACAGGTGTTTCTTTTGAAGACAAAGATTTTTTTGCTGTGATCAAGTTGGCCCGAAAACTCTTTAACTTAAAAGTTTCAGAGGCTATGTCTATGCCTAACACTCCAAATAAAATGCCAAGGACACTGTAAACTATTTACAGGCGCTGCAACATCACAACATCTGTGTAGGCCCTGACTGACACGCGCGCGCATACACACACACACACACACACACACACCGATATATCTGTACATCACACACACACGCACAGACACACATGCACAAATGAACGTTTCATTTTGTATTGAGTGTGAAGGTCAGAAGTCGAGATCGTTTGCAAAGATTTGCGTTCAGTTTTCATTCTGCCTTCTCCAATGTATTTACCAGGGATTGTGAATCAGTCCAACGGAAAATGTGGCCTTTCCTACCCCACTATTCACTACTTTGTGGCCATGGCAATAGCCAATCTTCTTGTTATTGTCACGGAGGTTATCTTGAGGCATATTAGTAATGATTGCTTCCCATTGTCTTTCCTGGATATCGCTCCTGTGTGAAGTTTTATTGCAGTCCTTCTTCCTGCAGCCACAGACTGTTTCCTGTTATGTTATCTTTCGATTGATTTGTTGTAATTTGTTGCCAGCAACTGAAAATAAGATATTCTAATACGACAATAGTAGCTGTTGTTCTGGCACCAAATTGTGTTCTACACGTTTGAAAAAACATTGTTTTCTCCTCCAACACCTTCATCCTTCCCTGCCTCGCTATCTCCGTAACCTTGACGTTTCCCTACACCTCTCCAGATATCTCCGATCTCCTCCAGCCTCTACAACATTCCTATATATCTAAAACCCCGAAACGACATTGTTTCCTATCACTCTCAACTCTTTCAGACCCCACACCTCTTCCGATCTTTTTAACATTCGCACCTCTACACCCCTGACTATCTCTCCAATGCCCAGACGTTACCCCTCCATCTACCTGGTGCAGAGCAACAGAGGAGATCATTTCCTCATCAAATCAATCACATACAGTTTGGTGTAGGTTCGGCAATGCTCGGAAAAATACGCCTGGGTACAAAGGAGTCCCCTCCTTTCTCTTTACAGAGGTTCCCCTCTCCGAAACTTGTGCTTCATCTCTTGGCCTTATTGCAGTCCCAGGTTCACTGTCAATACAGGCCCCACATCTCACCCAGAGATGGCTCATGAAATCCTCCGGTCTCCCTGACTGCAACGGTTCTCAGCAGAGTTTTGAGGGGCTTTAAGTAACAAAGTGAATACGAATGAGGAGCAGAAATTCTTTGACCCTGTTCCACCGGCAATGAGATGGTGACTAATCTGCTTGGGGTCGAAGCAAACATTCCTGTCTGTACTCCAATACACAGAGACATGCGCCTGTACAGAACGTCAATGTGAAAAAACATTGTCCAAACAGTACCTAAGCACATGAGAAAATAAAAAAGGTGATTTCCCAAATAGTATTCTGCACCTGAATGTTATTCTGCTCAAACATTCTGTTGGCGATGGGATTTCCACCTGGAACAAGTGGTTTTGCGGATTTCCTTTGATTCAGACAGTGGGGAAATTTCATTGCATCATCGTCAGGAATCCTATACGAGTGGTAAAGATGAGTGCAAAGTTTTCTGTTCCCCCAATTTGGCATGAGGAGGAATAAAGAATGACCGAAAGTGGAGTAGACCATTCCTTCTCAAGCAGGTTCAATTTTCTCCCTCTTTGATCTGAAACATACAATACTGTTACTCGACCCCCAAATTGGAACATGTTGAGGGGAAGCAGGAGGAAGCTGCTCCTAAGCCACAGTTTAAAATGTTAGAATGGTTACGTCCCTTGCTTTGTAATTACGTAAAGAGCTGAATGGCTTCATTCTTTTCCTGTGTAACTCTGAGGGATAAAATGGTCGTCTCCTGACTGGTTGAATGGGATCTTCCTCTCACTGCGCAAAGGCGTTGAGGGCTTGAGTGAGACAGGAACGCATAGAGTTGGCTATTCGGCTTCGCAAGTCTGTTGCCCAATTCAGAATGCTCATGGATGATATGAATGTTTCTGGACCTTATTTGCCCAATAATTATTGGTTGCGATGTTCAAAGGTTCGTTGAGCTCAGCCTTGAACATCTACAATCACCCAGTTTTTGCTACTTCCTGGGGATGAAGGCACTGCAGACTGCATAGTGCAACAGAGAAAGGGACAACTTTATCTCAATCGGGGATCCATTATGATCAAAGTGTGTTAAATCCACACTAAAGAACGAACCATTTCGAGACCTACAGACAACAATTAGAAACAGACATGTATAATTCAAGCTCTTAAACCTGTACCACATTACCATTGAATCCCCAATCAAATGTTCAGCAGCCTTAATTGACTCTGGACTCTAAGGACACGTATTAAGATCCCATAATACAATAAGAGCGTATAAAGGAACAGAATGCAGTCATTTGTACCGCTAAGTCCGCTCTGATATCCGATAGTGCTTGCTATGTTCCTCAACGTCATTCTCCTGCCTGTTCCCCATAATACTTGATTCCTTATGAATCAAAGACTTTTTTTATTTTTGTAATTAAAAAAATATTGTTTCTGTATGACTGTGATTATGGTTTTGTGTATGTGTGTCTGTATCTGCCCCCAGTGTCTGTATCTGCCCCCACTTCCGCCCCCAGTGACGTTACTAACCTATACGACCACAACGCCGCATGTGTCTCCGCCCCCACGCCGATCTCCACGCCTAACACCGCTCCCCCGCCGAGTTCCATCACCACGCCTAACCCAGCCCCTTCGCCGATCTCCGACTGCATGTTTAACACCGCCCCCACTCCTCTTTCCGTCACCACGTCTAACCCCGCCCCTTCGCCGATCGCCATCACCACGCCCAACCCCGCCCCCACGCCGATCTCCGTCCCCGCC
>NW_025213024.1:16223-17370 GCF_004010195.1 Chiloscyllium plagiosum
TCCACTCCCTCCGTTGCAACCCCAACCTCACTATCAATCCAGCAGACAAGGGAGGCGCGGTAGTAGTTTGGCGCACCGACCTTTACACCGCTGAGGCCAAATGCCAGCTCGCAGATACCTCCTCCTACTGCACCCTTGAACATGACCCCACGCCCCACCACCAAACCATCATCTCCCAAACCATCCATAACCTCATCACTTCGGGTGATCTCCCATCCACCACCTCCAGCCTCATAGTCCCACAACCCCGCACCGCCCACTTCTACCTCCTGCCCAAAATCCACAAACCTGACTGCCCCGGCCAACCCACCGAACTCTTCTCCGCATACCTTGACACGGTCCTGTCCCCCTTAATCCAAGAACTCAACACCTATGTTCGGGACAGAACCCATGCCCTCCACCTCCTCCACGACTTTTGCTTCCCCGGTCCCCAACGCTTTATCTTCACCATGGACATCCAGTCGCTGTACACCTCCATCCCCCATCACGAAGGACTCAAAGCCCTCCGCTTCTTTCTTTCCCGCCGTACCGACCAGTACCGTTCCACTGACACTCTCCTTCGACTGACTGAACTGATCACTACCCTGAAGAACTTTTCTTTCCAATCCTCCCACTTCCTCCAAACAAAAGGAGTAGCCATGGGCACCCGCATGGCCCCAGCTATGCCTGCCTCTTCGTCGGATATGTGGAACAGTCCAGCTTCCGCAACTACACTGGCCCAAACCCATCACCTTTTCCTCCGCTACAGCGATGACTGTATCGGCGCCACCTCGTGCTCCCACGAGGAGGTTGAACAGTTCATCCACTTCACCAACACCTTCCACCCCGACCTCAAATTCACCTGGACAGTCTCAGATTCCTCCCTCCCCTTCCTCGAAATTTCTATTTCTATCTCAGGCGACCGAATCAACACGGACATCTTCTTCAAACCGACCGACTCCCACAGCTACCTGGACTACACCTCCTCCCACCCTGCACCCTGTAAAAACGCCATCCCATTCTCCCAATTCCTTCGTCTCCGCCGCATCTGCTCCCAGGAGGACCAGTTCAAAATACGTACAACACAGATGGCCTCCTTCTTCAAGGACCGCAAGTTCCCCCCAGACGTAGTCGACGATGCCCTCCACCGCATCTCTCCCACTTCCCG
>NW_025213024.1:17803-20317 GCF_004010195.1 Chiloscyllium plagiosum
ACGACGGTTGGAGGAAGAGCGCCTCATCTTCTGCCTAGGAACCCTCCAACCACAAGGGATGAACTCGGATTTCACCAGTTTCCTCATTTCCCCTCCCCCCACCTTTTCTCATTCAAATCGCTCGAACTCAGCATCGCCTACCTAACCTGCAATCTTCTTCCTGACCTCTCCGCCCCCACCCCAGTCTGACCTATCACCCTTACCTTGACCTCTTTCCACCTATCACATTTCCGACGCTGCTCCCCCAAGTCCCTCCTCCCTACCTTTTATCTTAGCCTGCTGGACCAAGTTTGCTCATTCCTGAAGAAGGGCTTATGCCCGAAACGTCGATTCTCCTGTTCCCTGGATGCTGCTTGACCTGCTGCACTTTTCCAGCAACACATTTTCAGCTCTGATCTCCAGCATCTGCAGACCTCACTTTCTCCTGTCTGTATCTGTGTTTTTCTGTGTCATTGGGTGTGTACCTGTTCCATATGCCGCCTTAATTATCTGCTGCACCTGCAAACCAACTTATTCTGATAAATGAACAAGGACACCCAGGTGCCTCTGCACTGCAGAATGCTACAATGTTTTTACGATTTAAATAATAGCACAATTTGCTATTTAGGAACACGCACGTGAATATTGTACATTTAAGGGAGCATGAAACCTGGCAAGGAAAGACTGAACGCACAGAGTGTGCTGAACAATTTAAAAAGTTAACATTTGATCGTGAAAGGAATAGCTTGAGTTGCCTTGCCATCGTACACAACGAATTCGAATTTGGATTATCAGTTTATATTATGTCTCAAGGTACCAAAATGCATTCGAATTTGAATTTTAATCTTTGATGATATTAAACCAATTAGACGATTAGATGTTTTGGGGCATAAAATCGGGCACTTTAACCAGTTGTGAGAACGGCAAAGATCAACCGACTGCTAACTGAATAGCTCTTTGAAAGCTACCTGCCCATCAGAGATTTGTGCGGCAGAAGACCGAAGAATAGATCACACCGAAAAGTCGACTGAAGAAAATCGGCAGAGGAAATCGACACAGAGAAAATAATACAGGAAAATCGACAGAGGTAAGTCGACATCGAGAATTGACAATGCTGGCTCGCTATGAAATGCGTTTTTATTTTTTTGTAAATCTCATACGGTGTTTTTATCAAACCAGTATTGTAGAGTGGGAGGTAACAGATATGTTTAAGAGTAAGATTTGCAAATAGTCGTTGTCTAATGTTTTTTATTTGGTCTTAAAGAATGAAATTATTAGTTTTGTTTTCTTGAGGTGGTGAAATTTGGAATATTTCTTTGCCTCTCCAAATTTAACAGATTATGGTGCGAGGTGTCAGAATTCTGACTGAGCAAATTCTCCTTAATCAATTTTAACTAACCTCGCACATCATACCTAAAACTGATTTAAATAGACTGAATTTGATCGATTCATGTAATGCATTTCTGATCGCAATAAAGCACAAACGGAATTTTCTTACCCTCGTCACGTGGATAGTCTTCACTCTAAGTACTTAACGTGGCATTTAATTTTCGATGCCACTAATCTAGTGCTCGCTGTGACTCAGGATGGTATGTGGTAGATTTAAATTGTTATATTGCGAGCTTTCCATAACTTAATTGAGGTTGAAACTTTATTGCTGGAACAGCACAGCAGGTCAGGCAGCATCCAGGGAACAGGAGATTCGACGTTTCGGGCACAGGCCCTTCTTCAGGAATGAGCAGAGAGTGTTCAGCAGGAGAAGATAAAAGGTAGGGAGGAGGGACTTGGAGGAGGGGCTTTGGAAATGTGATAGGTGTAAAGCGGTCAAGGTGAGGGTGATAGGTCGGAGTAAGATGGAGGCGGAGAGGTAAAGAAGAAGACTGCAGGTCAGGAAGGCGGTGCCGGGCTGGAGGGATTCGGCTGAGACAAGGTGGGGGGAGGGGGGATGAAGAAACTGGTGAAGTCCAAGTTCATCCCCTGCGGTTGGAGGGTTCCCAGTCGGAAGATAAGACGCTCCTCCTCCGACCGTCGGGTTGTTGTGGTTTGGCGGTGGATGAGTCCAATGACCTGCATATCCTCGGTGGAGTGGGAGGGGGAGTTGAAATGCTGTGCTACAGGGTGGTTGGGTTGGTTCGTCCGGGTGGCCCAGAAGTGCTCTCTGAATCGCTCCGCAAGTAGGCGGCCTGTCTCCCCAATATAGAGGAGGCCACACCGGCTGCAGCGGATGCAGTAGATGATGTGGGTGGAGGTGCAGGTGAATCTGTGGCGGATATGGAAGTTTCCTTTGGGGCATTGGAGAGAAGTGAGGGGGGAGGTGTGGGCGCAAGTGCGCCCACACCTCCCCCCTCACTTCTCTCCAAGGCCCCAAAGGAAACTTCCATATCCGCCACAGATTCACCTGCACCTCCACCCACATCATCTACTGCATCCGCTGCAGCCGGTGTGGCCTCCTCTATATTGGGGAGACAGGCCGCCTACTTGCGGAGCGATTCAGAGAGCACCTCTGGGCCACCCGGACAAACCAACCCAACCACC
>NW_025213024.1:20378-23991 GCF_004010195.1 Chiloscyllium plagiosum
TTGTGCAATCGAGGCTAATAAAAACGCTTTTTTTTGTTTTAGTTTCAGTTATTCTCACTCCTAAATGGACTATTGGAGGTCGCTTCTGTGCCACCCGCAAGAGCTCCTTTCCATAAACCACTGGCAATCGAATTTAATAAACTTCTGCACGTTACACGTCTGCCTGAATAGGTGATGGTCTCCATTTGCCCATTAAGACATAATTTTAAAGATACAGGAATACATTCCGATTATTTTTCTGTGTATGAATTTTGATATGATTAATTTCAGCGTTCATATTTCTGCTGTAAGTGATTTAATTTATCTGAGCTATAGATAAATTCTCAGTCATTTCCCTGCTCCTAAAGTGTTTCAAACGTCTGATCAAACCAAATCTCTGCTAATGAAACGTCAACGTTCTTATCTGTGATCTAGTTTTCTCCTCTTTCAATTTGTGACTTTGTGACCTCAATACCATCGAGTCAGCAAAAATTCCAGAACATGTGCCAGAAACTGATTTTCCATTCAGTTTCAACCACTTCTAGTGGTGAATCATCTTTATCATTATCAATGACAAATCACGTTCCTGGAACAGAGCGCTTGTCTGACCATGACTTCTCCACACTTCTCGAGACATTATAACATCACTTTACATAATTGAGTGTTCCTTGTTTCACCGTGAATTATTGTCTCTGGGACCTGTTCCAGCAATAGACTTTCAGAGATATATAACACTTCATCTTTCAGCATCAGATATTTGAGGTATCTCAGAACATTGTAAACTTTTCACTTCCTGCACCTGACATATGGGAGTAAAGTTTAAATTCGCAGGTGTATGATTTAAGAAAGTCTTTTCCTCCTCAACCAAACTCCGACCACCTTGTACGTTCTGGTTCAGTTTTCTAGCCTTCACTGGACTTTCTGTCACCAGTGCAACAAAATTTATTGGCTTATCGTGTTTCCTTACAGTTGGTTTCCCAAAGCTTTTCCTAACCTACCAGCAGCGTGTTTTCCTGTGTTCTACTTTATTGCAATGCAAACACGGGAGTTTTTCTTTTCTCTGTTCCTTTTAACGGTTTGATTTTAACCTGTGGTAAATTATTCTCATGAATTTCATCGAAATCTACCTTTGCATGTCCACGTGTGAAATTCTCTTTTCCCGAATTTAAGTCCCTGACTGATTGAAATTTATTATGGAAGCCAAACTTGATACCTGACCAAATTCCTAGCCATCAGCCATTTCAGCTGCTATTCTATCCGTCTTAATTCTCTGCTTTTCTTCATGGATTGTTGCTATTACATGACGTGAATTTGTGAATTCCTCCAAACTGGTTTTGTCTCGAACAGCATCGTAGGTTTGCTCTATTTTGAATGCCCTTACACATATACAAAATTACTTTATTTGATCCTTTCAAACTCAATGGAAGTTTAACCAGGTTCCCTCCTTAGATTCCTGAAGCGTTTTCTGTCGGCTTCTTGCACCAGTTTCAATGGAATTGTGACGGCTTTCTTCAACTCCTCATTAACCCCAGATCCGTCCTGTTACAGTCATGGGAATGCCTCATCAGCTCTAACCACAAATTTTGTTTGGATCAACATAACTCACGTGAGATTAACACAAAAGGCATGCGCATCCTTCTCATCAAAACTAGGCGATGCATGAATGCATTTAAGCAGATTGTCACCATATCGTTGAATGTCTGGATTTTGCTCATCCTCACTCTCTTCCTCACTAAGCTGATCTTCAGCATTCATCTCCATCCTTTTACGTCGAATTTCCTGTATAATTTCCAATTTCTGAAATTCAAAAGCTTTTCTGCCTTCCTTTCCTCTCTCTCAATTTCTCTCTCTTCATACTCTCTTTGCTTTTCTCTGTCGCCTGCTTTTATTCGTGCATCAAACTCTTTCGTTTCTGTTGCACCGTCATTGTATTTAGCCTCTAACTAAAGGTACTTTGTTGACAATTGAAATTTCACCAGCTCTAATTGCTTTTGATTCTGATTACATTTCCACCAAATTTAAATGCTGAGCAATTGCTGGAATTATCTCTCCTTTCCTCGTGCAAGAAGTAATCTCTAAGTCCAGGGTGTCTGCTCATTCCAGTAGGCTGGTCTTGATCGCCTTTTGTAAAACCCCGAAAATCAAGTCTTCCACTCCTAGCAAACTCTTCGTAACTTGTTGTTTCAAGGGTAGTTTAAACCAACTGAGTTCAACATTCGGAAAAAAAAACGACCCTCATACCTACCATATGCTTCCGTCGAGTCCAAGAATCCTTATTCCAAATCGAAAATATAGAACAAACCCCTCAACGAGCCCACAAACTGTTACGGACCAAGGAAGACCCCAAAAATCTTTCAAGAAGAACATAACTTTGCTGGTTTGTTTGAAGCAGCTTGAACGTGATATTTCAGGAAAAATGCCAATGTTGAAAACATTTACTTATAAACAAGGCAGAATTTATTAAGGGGTTTATCGATGAACCACCTTTAACAGAAAACAGTATACCGAGTAACTCAACCTCTCTGAAAACCCAACATATCATCCCAGTTTATGATGGGCAAACATTTGCAACAATCCGCATAACCATTCCGGACACACAAAGTAAAATCAATCAAAGGTTCTTGCAGGATAGAAATCAGAAAGAGAATACCTGCCTGGATCTGCTTCTTTGTGTCCAGTAACTTCTTCCACACTTGTGCTAGAAACCAAGCCAAAACTGACTAAATATCTGCTGCGAGAACTGGCCACTCCCCTTTCATTTCGCAACTTTTTTTTTAAAGTGAAAGTCTTCAGCCTGAGAAACCATTGGTTAGCTATTCTCAAATTGGCCCTCAATCCCTTCAACCGTTGACATTTTGGACTCCGTGTCGTTTATGAACTCCCTGGAAAGAAAAATAAAACTAAGGCCAACATAATGTTTTTAGTCAGCAGCTTCTTCGCTTATTTATGCACAACAGTGCGTAACCTTTGACCAAAAATCCTTAAAAGGTTCTGCATTAACTTCATTTTGACAAAGTGAATTGCAGAGAACCAAAAAACGTCTGCGATATCTATTTTACCAGTCTTTCTCTCCAGATTGGTTCATCTCCTTTTTTAAAAAGAAATGTTGAATCTCCATTTGTTGGTGCTCCCTCAAAAGGAAGCACGATTTCCAAATGCACTGAGTGAATGCTCCTCAGGATCCTTTTTTTGTTTTAATTATGTCATCTCTGATTCTCTCAACTCCAGCCTCGCTGGTCGCGGCTCTCCACTATGTTTCTAACACAGCAACATACTTCGCTCAGTGCCATCACAAGTGCCATTCTCATAAATGCAGATGTGACCAAACCAATTAATACTACGACCTAAACATTTATGTCGACTTTAAAATAGAAAAGAGTATTTTTTAAATTTTGAAGGACACTTGAGGTGCATAATCAGGTGCACAAATGGAAAGGCTGTGAAACAGGTTAGATACATGTGGCATATGGCTGTGAAATTGGTAGCTGAAGTTTGGTTGCTGAATCATAACATATCGTATTTAACCAATTTGTTTAATAAGTTTCATGATACAAAAAACAAATCAAATTTGAATTCATTGTTTTGACAACATCAGTCCAATGCAAAGTTCCGACGTTGGGGATGCCTGAAATAC
>NW_025213024.1:24020-28052 GCF_004010195.1 Chiloscyllium plagiosum
TTTTCATGTAAAACATACTAACAGTTAAAAGAAAATAAAGTTGAGCGATCAGCTGACGAATATTGAAGTCAGCGAACAAGACAGATATTGTGTGGTCTTGAGATTAAGATGGGATGTGTAATAATTGCACTGGAAGAGTAAATTGGAAAGATTTGCGTGAGAGAGTAAAACGTTAAGAAAAGGGAGCTTGGATTTGAGAACAGCTCCTTTGTTCAGTGTTCACTATTAGAATGAGGATAATAAATTGATATTTATATTTAAATGGGAACTGGGAACTGGGAACTCTCCTGTCCCTCACATTTGAATATATTACAAGGTGAGGCATTTTCTGGTTGTTTGGTTTTAACGAACGCCAGAACCTATGGTAGCGCTTAGTTTGAGCAGAATCAGAAAGAATTAAAATCGAGCTTTGACGTCAGCTCTTTGCTTCAACGCCATAACTGCCCAAATGTAGCATCAAGGAGCCGCGGACAAACAGGATACTATGAGAATCATGAAAATTGCTTTCCATCCAATTCTGGCAAAAAGGAAGATGCTTGTGATTGTTGGGAATGTGTCATCCCAGCTCGAGCATGTCTCTTCAGGAATCCCTAAGTTTCTTCTCTTCCCAACCATCTCGAGCTGCTTCATCAATAATCTTCCCACAATAACAGCGAATTTCAACAATGAAATCTCTTCGTCCTGTATAACAATGGATTCTTGAAATACACAATCTGCTCATATGTAATTGAACGAAGATCTGGACAAAGTCCAGACATGGATTGAGAAGTTTGGGAGAAGATTTGTAGCTCGGGTGCTCGTTGTTGTGGTTCTGTTTTCCGAGCTGGGAATTTTTGTTGTAGACGTTTCGTCCCCTGTCCAGGTGGCAACCTCAGTGCTTGGGAGCCTCCTGTGAAGCGCTTCTGTGATGTTTCCTCCAGCATTTATAGTGATTTGTTTCTGCCGCGTCCGGTTGTTAGTTCCAGCTGTCCGCTGCAGTGGCCGAAATATTGGGTCCAGGTCGATACGCTTACTGATTGAATTTGTGGATGTGTGCCATGCTGCTAGGAATTCCCTGGCTGTTCTCTGTTTGGCTTGTCCTAGAACAGTATTGTTGTCCCAATCGAACTCATGTTGCGTCTCATCTGAGTGTGTGGTTACTAAGGAAATAACCAAATCAACAACCAAATACATGAACAAATTAACGGCACACTCATGGACTTACCCATCACTGCACTCATAGCAGAAGCGGTAATGCAAAGGTTAGATTAAACCGTCTTACAGCAAATTCAACCCAAACTCTGGGTCAGATATGTAGATGATAAATTTGTAATCCTTAAAAACACAGAAATAGAGAACACACACCGGATCTTCAACACCACACTCACAGGAATCCAATTCACAAGAGAGGAAGAATAGGACAACCAACTCCCATTCCGAGACGTGATGGTACAGAGAACACCGGACGGAGAATTCACCACAGTGGTATACAGGAAAGCCACACACACAGACCAAATCTTAAACTATGAAAGCAACTATCCCAACAGACACAAAAGAAGTTGCATCAAGACACTGTTCAAAAGGGCCACAACACACTGCAGTGCACCAGAACTGCAAAAAGAGGAAGAAGAACACCTATACTGTGTATTCGCCAAAAGTGGATACCCCCGCAATTTCATCAACAGATGCCTAAGGGAAAGACAAGGGAATGAGGACATGCCACAACCCAAAGGACTAGCCACACTACCATACATCAAAAACATTTCTGAACTAACAGCCAGACTACTGCGACCACTAGGACTCATAACAATACACAAACCAACAGCCACTCTCAGACAACAACTCGCCAGGACAAAGGACCCGATACCTAGCATGAGCAAAACCAATGTAGTGTACAAAACCCCATGCAAGGACTGCACAAAACACTACATCGGACAACAGGAAGACAGCTAACGATCCGCATCCATGAACACCAACCAGCCACGAAACCACATGACCAGCTATCCTTAGTAGCCACACACTCAGATGACAAGCAACATGAGTTCGACTAGGACAACACTACTATTATAGGATAAGCCAAACAGAGAACAGCCAGGGAATTCCTAGAGGCATGGCACTCATCCACGAATTCAAACAATAAGCACATCGAACTGGACCCAATATACCTGCCACTGCAGCAGACATCTGGAACTGACAACCGGATGCAAAAGATACAAATCACTATAAATGCCGGAGGTAACATCACAGAAGTGTTGCACAGGAGGCTCCCAAGCACTGAGGATGTCACCGAGACAGGGGACGAAACGTCTGCAACACAAATTCCCAGTTCGGCGAACAGAACCACAACAATGGATTGAGAATTCATGTATAAGATTTACGCCAAATAGGTGATAGGCAAAATCATCTCCATTAAGACATGTAATTGTGTTACCATTACTAACTCTTTCACGATCAGTATCCTCGAGTTACTATTCACAAAGAATCTCAATATGGCTCGCAACAAAAATACAGTGACTACAAGAGCATTTCAGTAAACAATAATACTGCAGTCTGTAACTCAACTCCTGACTCTCCCCAGATCCTGTCTATCATCTACGTGGAGATGGAAGCGAGGAAGCATGGGGAAATAAGTAGTGATGTCTTGAAAGCTGTCTATGTTGGTCAAGGACACTACTGCATTTGTAGAAATGATGTTTGGGGACTCGTCAACTGGGGTAGTATGGGCTTGTGTTAAAAACAGGAAAAGAGAGCTCACCCTGTTGGAAATTTTCTATAGGCCGCCGAATAATTCCAGGGATGTAGTGGAAATGATATCAAAGATGATTCTCGATAGGAGTGAGAGACACAGGGTGCCTGTCATGGGGATCTTCAACTTTCAAAATATTGACTGGGAACAGTACAGTACGAGTACTGTAGATGAGTCAGTTTTTGTCCAGTGTGTGCAGGAGGGCTTCCTGACACAATATGCAGACAGGCCAACAGGGGACGAAGCCACGTTAGATTTGGTACTGGGTAATGAGCCCCGCCAGGTATTAGACCTGGAAGTAGGTTAGCACTTTAGTGATACCGATCACAATTCTGTTATGTTTACTTTGGTGATAGAAATGAATAGGTGTATACCACTGGGCAAGAGTTACAGCTGGGGGAAAGGCAATTACGATCGATTATGCAAGATTTACGAAGCATTGGATGGGGAAGGAAACAGCAGGAGATGGGCACATTAGAAATGTGGACCTTATTCAAGGAAAAGCTCCTGACTGTCCTCAATAAATATCTAACTGTCAGACAGGGAGGAAGCTGTAGAGTGCGGGAGCCGTGGTTTACAAAGGAAGTGGAAACTCTGGTCAAGAGGAAGAAGAAGGCTGATGTTAGGATGAGAGTGCTCAGAAGGGCCAGGTGGAGGTATGAGAAGTTGTTGGCGGATAGGATCAGGGTAATCCATAAGGCTTTCTATAGGTTTTAAAGGAATAAATGAATGACAAGAGTAAGATTAGGGCCTATCAAGGATAGTAGTGGGAAGTTGTGCGTGGAGTCAGAGGAGATAGGGGAAGCACTAAATGAATATTTTTCGAAAGTATTCACTCTAGAAATCACCAATGTTGTCGAGGACAATACTGAGATACAGGTTACTAGACTAGGTGGGACTGAAGTTCAGAAAGACGAGGTATTAGAAATCCTGCTCAGTGTGAAAATGGGGCGAATGGGATGTATCCTCGGAACCTCTTTGAAGACAGCGAGGAGATTGCTGAGCCTCTGGCATTATTCTTGAATTCGTCATTGTCTTCTAGGAATAGTGCCAGAAGACTGGAGGATAGCAAATGTGGTTCCCCTGTTCCAGAAGGGGAGTAGAGACAACCCTGATAATGATAGACCAGTGAGCCTTACTTCAGTAGTTGATAAAATGTTGGGAAAAGTTATAAGAGATAGGATTTGTAATCATTTGAAAATAATAATTTGATGAGGGATAGTCAGCACAGTTTTATGAAGGGTATGCTGTGCCTCACAAACCTTATTGAGTTCTTGGAGAAGGTGACCAAACAGGTAGATCAGAGT
>NW_025213024.1:28943-30000 GCF_004010195.1 Chiloscyllium plagiosum
TTTTTTTTTTTTTTTTTTTTTCCCCTTTAACCCCCACACTACCACCTAAGTGCGGTAGTGCTTATTTTATCCCCAGAACCCATGGTACACTCCTTTTTTTTTTTTCTTTTTTGTGCAGGTGTGAGACACAGTGAAAGACACAAAGTGCACCAATCTTTATTCAGCCTCCCAGTTGTTTTCAGTTGGCTGTCAATTAGGCTTATTATTAAATCAATTGGTTTGTATTAACCAAGAGCTCTTCAAAATATAAAGGTGGCTCAATGATTAAAAGGAGGTCGCATGGCCTTGAAAGACCACTCAGCCTTCTTACCAGGAAGCTGGAGAGGACAAAATGGAAAGAGGAAATGTTGAAGAAACTCGGCAAGTCTGGCAACATTGGTGTAGTGAGATAAAGAATCAATGTTTTGTGTCCAATATGACTGAAGAAAATGGAACCAGTCAGCAAATTCCAAAAGAAAAGTGGCATGAAATGAAATGGCAAGTTGTATATGTTTGTTATCTCTCAGTAATACTTTTATGTTGCCTTCAGTAACCAGGAGCTGATAGCCTGGTGGTATTATCATTAGACTATTAATGTAGAGACCAAGGCTCATTTTTATAGTATATTTGATAAAACAATGGAATTAAGTTTCTAATGAGGCCAATGAATTCCTTGTTGGAGGGAAGGAGAGTGCTTTCCTTTCCCAATCCGGTCTACATATGACTCCATACCAATAGCAAGGTCATTGTTAACTGTCCTCTAGGCAATTAAGGATGGGCAATAAATATCAGCCCAAAGGTAATGCCCACACTCTGTGAATGAATTTAAAAAAAAAAGGAATGAGGCTTGAATCGTGTAGCAATGAAGAATTCAATGAACTTTTAGTGCAACATCTGGTGTTTACAAATGTAGACTACAACCATAGGCACTGGCTTTGGGATTACGTTAGGCAATTCAGATGTACTATAGTACACTTCCCTCAGGGTATCATGCTGTAGAGGACAGAAGTCAGTAAGATGCAACCTGAGAGTTTTAAACCATCAGGTCACATGCCATGATCCATCAATGACGTTATGA
>NW_025213025.1:0-2249 GCF_004010195.1 Chiloscyllium plagiosum
GAAATGAGAAACAGAATCCCTTTGCATTAATGATCATGCTGTGCTGTCAAATTGTAACGTCAGCTGCAAGGATATACATCGTTCACAAATAGGAGCATAAGAAAATGAAAAATACAATTTAACCCATCAATTCTCATCCCTCTCATATCTTAACTCCCCTGCCAAAGCAACCAATTGTATTTCAATCAACCATAATGCTTTTACATCAACTTTTATTCATATGTACCTTGAATGATGTAGAAAACCTATATGAGGTTATCTCCCACGAGTGAAAGGCTGGAAAGATGAATGAGCATTGTTCCTTTTAAAACGTACCTTTGCAGGCCACACATCAGCTTGGAGGGTACAACAAAGGCTAATTGCATGTTATTTCCCTCAAAGATACAGCGTGAAGAGATATTAATGGTATCCCATGTTGAAATACACAAGCTGTGTGCAACAAGAAATAAATCAGAGGGGACATTGTGGGGTGAGAGAGAAACATGATCTAGTTTGGGGCTGAAACTTATAATGGGGTTTTCACGGATGCATGAGTGAATGGAAGTGTTGCTGTCAACATATCCAAAAGAAATTTGAAATTGGGATTAGACAAGGAGAGCTTTAAGTGAGGGGACATTGTGGGGTGAGAGAGAAACATGATCTAGTTTGGGGCTGAAACTTATAATGGGGTTTTCACGGATGCATGAGTGAATGGAAGTGTTGCTGTCAACATATCCAAAAGAAATTTGAAATTGGGATTAGACAAGGAGAGCTTTAAGTGGAGAAGAAGTTGAAGTAAGAGTAATGTACATACTTGTATCAGGAAGAGGTGGAGATAGAAGACACAGAGGCTTAAGTGGGGCTGTGACATCAAGAAAAGGGCAAAGTAGAATTAATGATCATACATAAGGACATTGAGGGAATAAAGGTGACTTAAGCATAATATAAACATTGACAGATACTTTAATCATAAACTGAGGAGCAGGAAAAGCCATCATGACACCATTCAAATTTGAAGTCTGTGGTATTCAGGAAAGCTGAATTGGAGTTGTCAGTGAGACAGAAACTACTTGCAGTGTTCAGACGCCATGTCCTGATTCAATTGTGACTCAGTAGGTGACAATATTAGATTAAACCAGAAATTGTAGATTTGAGTTCCACTCCAGAGACAAGAGCGCAAACATTTGAGGTGACACTTCAGATTAGTTACTGAGGCAGGTCCTCTCAGGTACTATCTTTTGCCCTCTCAGGTCTACATAAAAGATCCCACAACAATATTTCAAAGAAAGACAGGAGAGTTCTTTCCTGTATCCTGGCAATACTTAAACTTCAATTAACCATTTAAAAAGAGCAAACTTTGCTCGTTATTGCACTACTATTTGTGGGGGCTTGCAATCTACAAATTAATTTCCTCCTTTACAGTAGTAAGGTATTTAGAAAGTACTTTGTTGGATGCAACATCCATTAGGAAGTCCTTTAGCTGTGAAAAGCAAAACATATTGCACTGTTTTTGTCTTTCCTTTCCAAATACGCTCAAATGAAACAAGAGAACCAAGCCATGGCTTTTCTTTCTGCCTAGTTTCACATCAAATGATAGAACTTTATAATACAGAAGGAGGCCTTTTGACCATTCATATCTCTGCCAGTTTATGAAAGTGCTCCCCAGCCACTCTCATTCTCCAGCCCTATCTCCGTAGCCCTCTAAATTCATCAATTTCAAATATATACTCAGTTCTCATTTGAAACGTCCTATGGAATCTGCCTCCACCACACTGTCAGGCAGTGCATTCAAAATCCTATCAACTCTCTGAGTAAAGAAGTTGCTCTTCCTCTCACCTCTAGCTCTCTTGATGACAATCTTGAGATTGTGGCCGGTTCTTACTGATGTACCAACTGGTTGAAACAGAATATTCTTTTTTATCTTGTCCAAATTGTTCCTAATTTTGAACACTTCAATAAGGTCACCTTTTAATCGTCTCCCCTCCAAGGAGAATTAGCTCAATTTCTCAAATCTTTCCTCATGTCTGAACTGCTTCACTCCTGGTATCATTCTAGAAAACCTCCTTTGCACCCTCTTCAGTGTTTTAACATCCTTCCCTAAACAAGGTGCTCAGAACTGAACACAATTCTCCAAATGTTGTCAGACCAATGATTTGCAGAGGTGTAGCATCACTTTCTTACTCTATTTATGAATCCAAGGATCCTATAAGTCTCCTGAACAACTGTTTCAACTTGCTTGGCCACCTTCAGAGAATTATGCACATGGACTC
>NW_025213025.1:10242-18723 GCF_004010195.1 Chiloscyllium plagiosum
AATAATTTGATTAGGAACAGTCAGCACAGTTTTGTGAAGGTAGGTCGTGCCTCACCAACCTTATTGAGTTCTTTGAGAAGGTGACAAAACAGATAGATGAGAGTTAATCGGTTGATGTGGGTATATGGATTTCAGCGAGGCGTTCGACAAGCTTACCCACAGTAGGCTATTGTACAAAATGCGGTGGATGGGATTGCGATAGATCTCGCAGTTTTGATCAGTAATTGGCTTGCTGAAAGAAGACAGGTGGTGGTGGTTGATGGGAAATGTTCATCCTGGAGTCCAGTTACTAGTGGTGTACCGCAAGGGTCGGTTTGGGGTCCACTACTGTTAGCCATTTTTATAAACGACCTGGATGAGGGTGTAGAAGGGTGCGTTAGTAAATTTGCAGATGACACTAAGGTCGGCGGAATTGTGGGTAGTGACGAAGGATGTTGCAGGTTACAGAGAGACTTAGATAAGCTGCAGATCTGGACTGAGAGGTGGCAAATGGAGTTTAATGCGGACAAGTGTGAGGTGATTCACTTTGGTCGGAGTAACCGGAATGCAAAGTACGGATCTAATGGTAAGATTCTTGGGAGTATAGATGAGCAGAGAGATCTCGGTGTCCAGGCATACAGATCCTTGAAAGTTGCCACCCATGTTGACAGGGTTGTTAAGAAAGCATGCAGTGTTTTAGCTTTTATTAATAGAGGCATCGGGTTCCGGAACCATGAGGTTATGCTACAGCTGTACAAAACACTGGTGCGCCTGCACTTGAAGTATTGTGTACAATTCTGGTCACCGCACTATAAGAAGGATGTGCACGATTTGGAAGGGGTGCAGAGGAGATTTACCATGATGTTGTCTCGTATGGAGGGAAGGTCTTCCGAGGAAAGGCTGAGGGGCTTCTGGCTGTTTTCATTGGAGAGAAGAAAGTTGAGAGCTGACTTAATAGAGACATATTAGATAATCAGAGGGTTAGGTAGAGTGGGCAGGGACAGCCTTTTTCCAAGAATGGTGACGGCGAGAACGAGGGGGCATAGATTTAAATTGGGGGGTGATAGATATAGAACAGATGTCAGAGGTAGTTTCTTTACTCAGAGTCGTAAGGGTTTGGAATGCTTCGCCTGCAACAGTAGTAGATTCGCCACCTTCAAGTGCGTTTCAGTCGTCATTGGACAAGCATATGGACGTACATAGAATAGTGTAGGTTAGATGGGCGTCAGATTGGAATGACTGGTCGGCGCAACATCGAAGGCCGAAGGGCCTGTACTGCGCTGTAATGTTCTATGTTCTATAGATGTCCTTCTTCTTTACAATCCGCAATTTCCCCTCCCACGAAGTTGATGATTCTTTCCATTGCATCTCTTTCGCAATCCCCACCACTGGCCTCCAACTGGAACAAGGGCAGATTCCACATTTTTATCACCTTCCAACCCCCATCCTCAGAATATATCTCATCAATCTCCGCCATTTCTGCCACCAAGAAACGGACCCTGCCACCAGAGATGTATTTCCCTTCCCACCACTATCCGTATTCTTAAAGAGAAATCCCTCAGCGTCTATCTCGTCAGGTCCAAGCCACGCACTTGCATACCCTCTCTTCCAGAAACCTTCCGCTGCCACCGCAGAAATTGAAAATACCTGCGTATACACCACTCCCTCACCTCCATCCAAGCCCCCAAAGGAGCCATCCCTATCCATCAGTTTCACCGACACTTCCACACTTCATTTACTATATCCATTGCTCCTGATGCAGTCTCCACTACATTGGACAGACAGGGCGCCTACTTGCAGAGCGCTTTAGAGAACATCTCCCGGACTCATCACATCAACAAACCCCACCGCCCCGTGGCTGAACACTTCAAATCCCTCTCCCACTCCGCCGAGGACATGTAGATCCTTGGCCTACTCCATCGCCACTCCCTTACCACCCGAGGCCGATAGGAAGAATGCCTCACCTTCCGCTTTGTTATCCTCCAACCCCAGGGCATCAATGTGAATTTCACAAGTTTCCTCATTTCCCCTTCTCTCACTTTATCACATTTCCAATCACAACCCAACACCACCCTCATGACCTGTCCGACATGTCCATCTTCCTTCCCAACTATCCACTCCACCGTCGCCTCCAATCTATCACCTGTACCCCCACCTCCATCCATCTATTGCCCTTTCAGCTACCTTCAGCTACCTTCAACAGCCACCCCTTCCCCCGCCGGAAAACCCTCCAATTTATTCCTCCACGACCGAGGTTCCCAGCATCATTCTTGATGAAGGGATTTTGCCCGAAACTTCGATATTCGTACACCTAGTATGCTGCCTGATGAGCTGTGTTTTTCCAGCACTACAGTTACGACTATAATGTCCAACACATGCTGTTCTCACTTTCGATTTCGACAAATGTAAGGCAGCTTCTCGATTAAAACGTGATCACATGCAAATATTCCATAATGCTTAACAAACCTCTCCCAGTAATTATCTCCTAACACCCATAATCTGCAGCACACCCAACTGATTTTAAGCCTGCCCGTACTCTGAAAATGAAAGGTGCCATTACGGTAAACAGCTTTATAGCCAACATCATCAGCGTGAGAGCCCGAGCCATCCTAAACCGGGACCATCCCAAAATTGTTGGTTTAGGATATCTCCGATCCATCTTCATCCTTGCATCTCAGAACGTCACCAATATTTACAAATCTTTGTACATATCCTTCTAATGACTGGACTAAGTGGTCTATCTGGTCATTATTGTTAGGGAATAAATGTTATGCCGGATAGTGTAATAACTCTTTCTCAAGTCCTCATAAATGCGGACAGGCCCTAGGTGTGTCATTACATTTCATTTGTGGGATGTACATTACGGTCGTCAAACAGCGGCCGCTTATTTCAGTCTTATAACACAAGCCATGCATTTTCAGGTCACTCGTGGAATTTTGCTTCTTTTGCATCCGCATTGTTATTCGAACATAACGAGCAAATTGAGCTCTCCTTTCGCTCAGGGCCTTGGTTAATTCGCATTAGTCTGATTCCTGGGATGGTCCCTGTTTAGGATGGCTCGGGCCACTCAAGCTAATGATGTTGGATATGAAGCTGTTTAGCGTAACTGCACCTTTCACTTTCAGAGTAAGGGCAGGCTTAAAATCAGTTGGGTGTGCTGCAGATTATAAGGAGATGTTCGGGTAAAATCCCAATCCATTCCCTCAGATTGGATCAGCATGCTAAATAAATGTTCGGAATTCCTCGTAGAATGTAAGTTCTTTTTTTTTACAGAGCTGTTAATTTAACAGTCAGGTTTATATTCCTCATCCTTCGTGGCCTTACACTGATTCTCCTGTTCCTTTTTATTCTCCATTTCACACTCAGATCTCAACATCTCACAGCTTTTGTGGGCTCCAACTGCTGGGCATAACCTCTATCCCCCTAGCACGTGCATAATTCCTCCATCTGGCCAGGACGGTATATTTGAATTTATTACCAGCATCATCCTCTCATTTTTTAATTCATGCCTAATCAAAGCAGCCATGAGACAATGGCACAGATCGCTGACAATGCATAACGGTATAAAAACCAATCGATCCTCCTAATTAATTCTGATTTCGTAATTCTGAGCTTATGCAATTTGTTTGCATTTAAAATAAGCAATATTATCATTATAGCTATTAGGAGATGGAAACTGAACACGTGGCTAAGAAATTTAAGAATTAGCAATGTCAACTGGAAATTCGTTTATTCGAAATCCAGTTTGAAAATGTAAAATGAGAGCAATTTCCGACTTGAAATCTATTATACTTACGTGGTTCTCGTCCGTCAATGCAAAGCCCAGAACCTTTAGCGGTTCCGACCAGTCATTGCTAATTTATGATGGTATGGGCTGTGAAATGACTGCAGCTGCATGAAAATAGTTTGTCTACTCATGCACAAATAATGACCTCATCCAAAGCCACAGAAGTTAACAACAGAATCTTAATGTTTATTACATGGTTTTTCACAAAATAATGTTGAACTGAAACATCAATTCTCAGTGAGGGAGGGAAATTGATAAATAATAAAGCTATGACTGGCACTCCATAATTACCAATGAGATGCAGCAGTCTTAAAATTATGTGGAAACAAATGAGTGCAGAAGAAAAAAAAATCTGCGAATTTCGTTTTCTGAAAACAACATTGTTGGTTTAGAATATTTATGATCCATCTTCAACCTTTCAGCTTTACAATATTTAAGTAAATTAAATAAAGATCATATCATTCCTCCAGTCAATGAGCAAATTTTCATATCCGAGTTCATTATTATCAATTTTTGATTTGGATTATTTTAAAAAGAGGATCAGTCATCTCCTGAGGCCAGGATTTACAGTGCTACTATTCTTACTTGCTTTAGTCAATTCTTCGCTTATTTCAAAACCTGGGCCTGAAAAGGGATGAAATGATCTTTGACAGTAGCATGAACTTATGGGTGATTTACTGGTGTCAAATGGTGTAAATATATGGAAAATACACTTTTTACAGATTGTAATATAACCTTCCTCCACTTTAAAATGATTCGAATTTAAATACGATTGACTTTCTTGTAAGAAAAAACAATGATTAGTTAGAAAATGACAATTGGGCAGTCATGATCTCTGAGAAGAATTGATGGATCACTTCCTCATTAATATTGACTTTTTAAAAAAAAAACGCATATCATAATTATTGATAGTTTCCCTAATCTGAAAGGAAATCCCCGATCTCGAGCTCCAGGGAACCAAATGCAAGCATACAATCATCAACAAGTAAATGTGCATTCAAACCAGACCACAAAGACTTCAACTTTCTACACGCTTCAGTGAAATAATGTTGAGTTGGTCTCTCTCTCTCTCTCTCTCTCTCTCTCTCCCTCTCCCCACCTCTCTCTCTCTCACACACACACACGAACATTTTCAAACGTCCTTCCTAACTCAGTTTTTAGCTTTTACTTTATTCGTTGCTTGTAAGGGGAATCAGGAATTGACTTTCCAGAAAAGTCGAATAAAAGCAAATTACTGCGGATGCATATATCTGAAACCAAAAGAGAAAATGTTGGAAAATCTCAGCAGATCTGGAAGCATCTGTAAGGAGAGAAAAGAGCTGACGTTTAGAGGCTAACACGAAACTTGTCAAAGGGTAAGTTAGCCGCTCCATTTGCATATCCAACAATATTTGCAAGGCAAATTGTTATTAATCCGCAGGACAGGGGAAATACAACAGAGTCTTTAATAATTGTCGAATGTGTTTATTATGCCAAATTCATTAAAGTCTGGATATCCTGAAGCAAATAAAAAATAATCACTTCAGAATTGTACGAGTCAATTAAAATACTGAAGGGCATATGCATCGATCCGGGGCATCTTGAATCAGTAGTGGACATCAGAGAGGGTTCAGAGCTTATCAGATGGGGTTTCTCCTGTCATAACACTGGGGGAAATAAATTCATTCCTACTAACTTGGAAATCGTAAAGCTTTTAGCAGGTTTTTCCATTAGCATACTCGGACCTTGTTGAATACTCACACTAGTATCTTCTTGCCTCGTCCCGAAATTTGTGTCAGTATTTCTCACAGTACCTTTGTCCCTGACCAGCTTCCCTTTATTTTGGACGGGTCAAAAAGCAGCAATCACACACTATATTTCATCTCTCAGACAACATCGGCCGGTGACCTGGCAGGACCAGGGTACCCAAACCTTACACCTGATTCGAATAGATTTACCATTGCGCTTCTGTGCTTTCTTCAGACAGCAAACAGACGCTGTCCGTCCTTCTTAGTTAGACAATATTTACTTGTCCCTGTGGGCCGCGTTTCTGCTAGGTGTTTGAAACTCACCAATCTGATTCGAATGTCATCAGTCAGTACTGCAAGTCTGTCACCACCAAAAGAAAAATGAACAAAACCACACAAAGAGAAATAGGTCCGGGAGCTGCTGCTAATAACACAAGGTCGAATGAATTTAGAAATTATTCTTACCGATACTGTGTTGCCACAGAGTCTTGCCCATAAATTAGCCAGTTAACTCATTTCGAAGTCCAATACTCATGCAGCTCTGTGGCTGCTGTCGTTCTGCATACCGCCTTGCCACAGCTCTTTCTTTTTTTTTCTTTAAAAAGGGAGCAGCCTGTTAACTGAGGTCGGACCATTATGTTCCCTGAAGTACTACGATTGCGGTCTTTCTGCCACAGTCTCTTTCCTTTTTTGTTCTTAAAATGGATCCACATGTTACATCAAATCCAGGTCACGCTGCTAACCGATCTTAAAACTCTGTCGTTTCCCTCCTATTTTCAAAAAAATACTAACACAAAAAAGTCAATCAACGTTCACAGCAGGCTCAGTGGCATTCCTCAAAAATGGGTTCAAGGGAACCATTAATCAAGAGGATCTCGTAAAATAGCAACAGGCTCAAGAAAAAGAGAAGTAAATCTTTTGCCAAATCGTTTAAAACTAAATAGTCAGGAGAGGAGACCTTGAATAATTATCTAGCTTTAATCATGTCCATGGGGAGTTATAATCTTCTTTCAGAGAAGACCGACGCCATTCCAACGAAATACAGAATGTTACAAGTCATATAGTAAAACAGAAACCCATTACCCATTAACTATGCAACATCAACACAGTCGTAAGATCCACATACCTTGCCCACACCAGCATTTGCTAATGTCTACAAAACTAAATGTTAACTTATACTGCAGGCCCAGCTCGGCATAAGCAACCAATAGGGAACATAACGAAACAATACTTGATCTGTGAAGCAGAACCTTGTCTCAGGGACCAGAGGAGCAGGGACAGCTCCAGCTCCAAGGTCATAACAGAATTCTTCAGACAGGCCTCAAACAGTACTTTGTTAGCAGGCTACATATTTTTGAAAATTTGCTTTGTGTCAAAACTGGCTTCGACACAATTTTGTGTCAATTTTGGTCATATTCACCCACACTCCTCTGTTTCCTATCAATTCTGATATTTTACCATATCGTCTTGAATTAAGTATTCCAAATGAATCATTCAGGATGATGCCACTGTTGTAGATTGGCTATCTGTCACTGAAATTGCGTGAGAAGAATTGGCTTGCACCGCAAGGTTTGGGAGGACTGACACCACTATGGGCCAATTATCGTCGGCCATAATCAAGATTGCTTTCACAACGCTGACAGGACTCAGTTTGCCCACTTACCACGTTACACTATGACAGTTATAACGTCCAAAGCCATCTCCAAGCCGGAATCACGAATGAACAGAGACACGTTGCAAACGTTCGAGTGGAATGACAGTGAAATCAATCGTTTTAATTTACGTTCCCAGCATTTATTGTAAATAAATGTGTCACTGCCGAGCTCGGCCATGCACAATATCTGCTCTGCCAATATTCCTACAACTCCACCAAAACGTTTCCATCACCATGCAAAACTGGTTGTGTTAGCACTTCAGACTTCAGATCAGAAACATTGGTTGTGGGATGCATCAGCTCTGTCTCACGTCTGTCGCTGCATGCAAGTACTCGTGCTTAGTACCTTCACCAGTTTGGTACCTAATTTGCAACTCCGTTTGCTGCTGCTCCAAGCATGTGGTACAAATGCTCTCCATTCAACCAGGGTTGATCTCCTGTCTGAATGAATATGGTTTCGTGGGAGATACACTGAGCAATGACTTTGAGACTGGAGATTGCACTAGAGTACATTTATGCTGTTTTTGATGGTCAATAGCACATCACGGATTCTCAGACTGTTCTGTTCTGTTCTGTTCTGTTCTGTTCTGTTCGAAGAGTGTTTCATTTCGAACGGTGAACACGCCATGCAATACAGTACATAGACACAGAATAAATAGAATGATTAAACACCACACACAACAATCCAGTAGGTTAAAAACGAGGACTGCACATGCTGAAAACCCGGGTCTGTATTAGAATGGTGCTAAAAGGCACAGCAAGTCAGGGAGCATCCAAGGAGAAGGACAATCGACGTTTCGGGCAAAAGCCCTTCATCAAGAATAGAGGCATGGAGCCTGCAGCGTGGAGAGATAAATGAGAGGGTGGTATGGGTGGGGAGAAAGTATCATAGAGTACAATAGGTAAATGGGGTGGGGATTTAGGTGATAGGTCAGAGAGGAGGGTGGGGGAAGGTAGTAAAGAGTACAGTGGGTGAATGGGAGTGGTGCTGAGCTGGAAGTTTGGAACTGGGGTAAGGTGAGGGAAGGAAAAATGTGGAAACTGGCGAAGTCCACACTGATGCCCTGGAGTTGAAGTGTTTAGATTAGATTATTTTAGATTAGATTACTTAGTGTGGAAACATGCCCTTCGGCCCAACAAGTCCACACTGACCTGCCGAAGCGTACCCCACCCAGGCCCATTTCCCTACGTTTACTCTTTCACCTAACACTACAGGCAATTTAGCATAGCCAATTCACCTAACCTGCACATTTTTGGATTGTGGGAGGAAATCGGAGCACCCAGAGGAAACCCATGCAGACACAGGGAGAACGTGCAAACTCCACACAGACAGT
>NW_025213025.1:19589-20688 GCF_004010195.1 Chiloscyllium plagiosum
TTGCAGAAATAACATTAATTCATTTATATCCCACAATTTCCCCTTTTTCTTTTCATTACTATCTGTTATTTTCTGCATTTTTGTCTCCTTTTTTAACATTGTTCCTAAAATTCGCAAGCATCATTTCAGAGATTTCATCCATCTTAGTCTCACTCATCTCTCCTTATTATTTTGTTGATAAAGTTCCTCTGTCAAGGCTGTTTCAATCAGCCTCTGGGTGAGCCCTCGTATACAGGGCATGATACAACCGCCAATGGCCACCAATACCCCGACTACTACTATCAGGGAAGTAAGGATAGAAACCACCACCCCCTTTGTCTGCTAACATCATATCAAGGGCTATTCTGTTTTCCCATGCCATCCTACTTGTCGCATCAAGCTGTTCTGATATTCCTTTAACCGCCTCTCTTGTATAATTTATAAATCGCTGTTGATTATAGAAAATGTAATTTATCCATTCTACATTTTTATTAATTGTTACCCACCAAAAGAGAGCTGACTCAAAGCCTGCTGCAATCTGGTTACGAGCCTTGAATTCATCAGGTACTCCCCTAGGGACTCCTACCAAATCAAGATAAATCCTGTCATTAAAAGTATCTAACAGTAATCTCTTACCCCTTCCCTTTTTCCCTACTATCTTTTCCTTCTCAAATGCCAAGGTAAATGGAATTGCCAATTGTACAATTGCGCATATCCCATTCCAATCCGGAGGTAGGGTGGGTCTCAATATTTTTCCTCCACAGTACCACCACAGATCCGCTCGGGGAACCTTTAATGCTGAGTAGTTCCCTCCCTTCTCCGTTTCGGTAACATTCTTAATCTCTGTACATAATTTCAGCTCCCCCAAATCTCTCGAACGACTTGTACCTCGCCTGTGCACACATGACGTGTGATTTCCAACTGCGGCGGAAAATGTGGGGGGAACTTTTGCATCTTTCTCCTCCAAGGGAGGGAACATCAGAGATAGGGAGGTACAATTCCTATCATTCCATGCAGTCTCATCCTGATACAGGGCTATCATACATTTCATGCCCTTCCTGTCTCGCTTCCACCCGAGCGGAAAGGGAACCACCTGGGCCACTGGCCGACCGGAGGCACA
>NW_025213025.1:21144-23374 GCF_004010195.1 Chiloscyllium plagiosum
ACTAAGAGGGCTAGCATCATAACTCTAAGCATTCCCAGTATTCTAATCATTATGCTAAAACACAAAAAGACTTAATATACAATCTTACAGAAATAATCCCGCGCTCGCGACGCCACTGTATAGTCAATTACTCAAAGTCTCTTTAGTCTGAGTTTCAGCGGGTCTTGTGTTGATTCGGCTGTCCAGACTTCTTCCTCAACTGGAGGGTCCACTGGCCCTTTGATCCGAGTATAATGAGTCCAGCCTTTTTCCGCCGTCCTTATTGCCGTTTCGGTAGTCAAAAGAGCCTGGTACTGCCCTTCCCAGTCTGGCTGCAGCTTAGACTCTGTCCATGATTTTATTATGATCCAATCTCCTGGCAGGATGGGATGAACAGCAAATTCAAGGGGCGGAGTCTGTGCCAATAGACCCTGTTTTCTGAGGAAAGATAAAGAGGAGGACAAGCCCAGTATATACTTCTTTAAAAACAAATCTTTAGTTTCGGGAATTGGCAATTCTCCCTGCGTTCCCAGATAAGGTAATCGAAATAAGATTTCATAGGGGGATAGTCCCAAATCTTTCCTGGGCCAAGGGACAAGCCCAAAAGGCATCCTTTAAATCTATCACACTAAACCATCCGTAATCATGAGGGATCTTACTTAATAACGTGTAGGGGGTTGGCACCACTGGGTGCCTGATCTGTACTATTCGATTTAATGTTCTCAAATCCTGCACCAATCGATAAATTCCATCAGATTTCCGTACTGGTAGAATTGGGGTATTATAAAGAGACATACATGGCTCGAACAGTCCATCTCTAATCAGTCCCTCAATTACTGGCTGCAGTCCTCGTTTACCTTTTATGGAAATAGGATATTGTCGGTCACAGATAACGTCTCCTTTTCGTTTTAAATTTATTGTAAGGGGAGGGATCTGTAGTTTTCCACGATTCCCTTCTCTAGCCCATACAATAGGGTCTATCTTTCTCTCTGCATCCTCTGTCAACATCGCCAGGTGTACAACTAATTATTTTTCCTGAATTCCAATCTCCAGTCCTAAAAGGATAATTAGGTCTCTCCCCAGTAAGTTACTTCCTATATCAGGGATATACAGCAGTTCCCCTGTGACCCTATCCTTAGGATCTTCTATCATCATAGGTTCAAATAGTGGAACAGTAAATCCTTCCCCTTTCACCCCCGAAACAGTAATTGACCGTGTTAACATTTCTACCTTCTTTGTTTTAAAATTCAGCAAAGACCGTGCTGCCCCCGTATCAACTAGGAAGACTACCTCCTCCATACACGGTCCCACCTTCAAGTTTATCAAGGGTTCCTGGTGAGCCCCCGAGGGCAGGAACCCCTGACATCCCTATTCTTCATCATAATTCATAAGCGGAATTGCCCTTTCTTCCCTTTGTAGATCAGGACACTCCCTCTTAAAATGCCCTATCTTTCCACAATAATAGCATCCTGCCTGTAGACAATTCCATCTCTACCCATGTCGCTCAAACCCTCTATCAAATGTTCCCCCTTGTCCTCTCCCTCTTCCTCTTCCTCTCTGTCCTACATCCTGCCTCCTGCCGTTCCGGTTGCTCACAATTGGTTCCATTCTCCCCTTAATTACCCCATCAACTGTCAGGCAGGGAGGAAAGGGTCGTGCGAGGGAGCCGTGGTTTAATAAGGAATTGGAATCCCTTGTTAAATGGAAGAGGGCGGCCTATCTCAAGATGAGACGTGAAGGTTCAATTGGGGCGATTGAGAGTTATAGGGTAGCCAGGAAGGACCTGAAGAGAGAGCTAAGAGCAGCAAGGAGGGGACATGAAAGCTCCTTAGTCGGTAGGATTAGGGAAAACCCTAAGGCTTTCTATAGGTATGTTGGAATAAAAGAATGACTAAGGTAGGAATAGGTCCTGTCAAGGATAGTAGTGGGAAGTTGCGTGTGGAGGCGGAAGAGATTGGGGAGACACAATGAATACTTTTCTTCAGTATTTACTCAGGAACAGGGCATTGTCGTCGATGTGAATACTGAGTCACAAATAAGTAGAATGGAGGGCTTTGAGGTATGTAGAGAAGAGGTGTTGGAAATCCTGGAAAAGGTGAAAATAGATAAGTCCCCTGGGCCTGATGGCATTTATCCTAGGATTCTCTGGGAAGCAAGGGAGGAGATTGCAGAGCCATTGGCCTTGATTTTTATGTCCTCATTGTCTACAGGAGTAGTGCCAGAAGACTGGAGGATAGCAAATGTGGTACCC
>NW_025213025.1:26191-30000 GCF_004010195.1 Chiloscyllium plagiosum
TGTATTTTCTCATTCCTGTTCTGTATCAGAATTTATACTTGCAGAAATAACATTAATTCATTTATATCCCACATGGGGTTGAAGTGTTCCGAGGCGGAAGATGATGCGTTTATTCTACAGGCGTCGGGTGGAGAGGGAACAGCGGTAGAGGATGTCCAGGACCTGAATGTCCTCAGCAGACTGGGAGTGGGAATTGAAATGTTGGGCAATGGGATTAATTGGTGGGGGTGTCCCGGAGATGTTCCCTAAAGCCCTCTGCGAGGAGTCATCCAATCTCCCCAATGTAGAGGAGACCACATCGGGAGCAACGGATACAATAATTGAAATCGGTGGATATGCAGGTAAAATTATGATTGATGTGGAAGGCTACTTTGGTGTGTTGGATGGATTTGAGGGAGGAGATTTTGGACGCAGGATTTGCAATATCTGCGGTGGCAGGAGAAGGTGCCAGGTAGGAAGGGTGTGTTGTTGGGGGAGCATGAACCTGACGAGGTGGTCAAGGAGGGAAGAATCTTTGTGGAAAGTGGAAAGGGGTGGGGAAGGAAATATATCTCTGGTGGTGGGGTCCGTTTGGAGGTGGCAGAAATGGCGTCGGATGATGCGGTTTATGCGAAGGTTGGTAGGTGGAAGGTGACCACAAGGGCGTTATGTCCTTGTTACGGTTAGAGGGGTGTGGTTCGAGGGCAGAGGTGCGGGATGTGGACGAGATTCGTTGGAGGACATCTTTAACCATGTGGGAAGCGAACTTGTGGTCTCTAAAGAAGGAGGCCATCTGGTGTGTTGTGTGGTGGGAATGGTCCTCCTGAGAGCAGATATGGCAGAGGCAGAGGAATTGGGAATGCGGGATGTCATTTTTGCAGGATGTAGGTTGGGAAGAGGTGTAATCCAGGTAGCTTTCGGGTTTGTAAAAAATTGTCAGTGTCAAGTCGGTTGTCATTAATGGAGATGGAGAGGTCCATGAAGCGGATGGAGGTGTCAGAGATGGTCCAGGTGAATTTAAGGTCTGTGTAGAATGTGTTGGTGAAGTTGATGAATTGCTCAACCTCCTCGGGAGAGCACGAAGTGGTGCCCCTGCATCAATGTTATGGAGGAAGAGGTGGTGAGTAGTGCCGGTGTTCGGTGGGGCAGGTGCATGCTGAGACAATGGGTTGGCCTGGATGGTCAGGCTTGTGGACCTTGGGAAGGAGGTAGAATCGGACGGTGCGGGTTCCCGCAATTCCTCATGCACAACACGTGATGTCACTTCCGCCCCTCACATCATCGTTGATGTCATACGCTCAGTGACTTGCGTCCCCCCCTTCTGCCTGCTCGGAAAAACTTCCGGCCCCACCAATGCCACTCACCTTTATTCTGCCGACACGCCCCCCCCACAGGTCAGAATGCCAACATCTCCGCTCCCCAGAACCCTGAGCGGAACATCACCCCTACTCATGACTCCACACCATTTCCCCTACCACCACGCCCACTCCAGTCACTGGATACGCCCCCACCCCAAGCCGCACAACCACACCAGGTCCTACTCCATCGAAATCATCTCGACCGATGCCGATATTGTCCTATCCCCCCTAGTCTAGGAACTCCCCACATACGTTCGAGACATTCACCCACACCCTCCACCTCCTCTCAGACTCCCGGTTCCCTGGCTCCCAACGCCTCATCTTCCCCATGGATATCCTACCCCTCTGCACATCCATCCACCATTGACCAGGGCCTCCAAGCCCTCCATTTCTTGCTCTCCCGACGTGCTTTCCACCGACACTCTCATTTGTTTGGACGAACTGCTCCTCACCCTCAAATATTTCTCCTTCGAATCCTCACACTTCCTCCAGACCAAAGGGGTAGCCATGGGCATCCGTATGAGCCCCAGCCACGCATGTCTCTTTGTTGGCTACGTATAACAGTCCATCTTCCGTCGTTACACAGGCACCACTCCCCACCTCTTCCTCCGCTGCATTGATGACTGCATCGGCGCCACATTGTGCTCCCGCGAGGAGGCTGAGCAATTCATCAACTTCACAAACGTATTCCACCCGACGTTAAATTCACCTGGACAATCGCTGACACCTCCATCCACTTCCTGGACCTCTCCATCTCCATTAATGTCGACCGACTTGACACTGACATTTTTTACAAACTCACTGACTCCCACAGCTAACTGGATAACACCTCATCCCACCCTATCTCCTGCAAAAATGACATCCGGTATTCCCAATTCCTCCGCCTCGGCCGTATCTGCTTCCAGGAGGACCAGTTCCACCACAGAACACACCAGATGTCCTCCTTCTTTATAAACAGCTATTTCTCTTCCCACGTGGTTAAAGATGCACTCCAACGCATCTCGTCCACATCCCGTACCTCCAACCTCGAATCCCACACCTCTAACCGTACCAAGGTGCTCACCTTCCACCCTAGCAACCTTTGCATAAACCGCATCACCCGCCGACATTTCTGCCACCTCCAAACGGACCCCAATACCAGCGATATATTTCCTTTCACATTCCTTTCCGCTTTCCGCAAAGACTGTTCCCTCTGTGACCACCTGGTCAGGTCCACGCCCACGAACAACCCATCCTTCCTACCTGCCACCTTCCCCTGAAGGTATTGCAAAACCTGCGCCCGCACCTCCTCCCTCACCTCCATCCAACTCTCCAAAGGAGCCTTCCACATCAATCAAACATTTACCTGCACATCCATTAATGTCGTTTATTGTACCCGTTGCTCCCGATGCGGTCTCTTCTACATTGGGGAGACTAGACGCCTCCTCGCAGAGGGCTTTAGGCTACATCTCTGGGACACGCCAATCAACTCCACCGCTCTGTGGCCCAACATTTCAACTTCTCCTCCCACTCTGCCGATGGAATGCAGGTCCCGTGCCTCCAACAACACCGCTCCCTCACCACCCGACGCCTGGAGGAAGATTGCCTCATCTTTCAGCTCGAAACACTTCAACCACAGGCCATCAATGTTGACTTCACCAGTTTCCTCATTTCCCCTCCTCCACCTTATGTCAGTTCCTACCTCTCAGCTCAGCACATTCCCTATGTCCTACCTGCCTATCTTCCTTTCCATCCATCCACTCCGCCCTCCTCTCTGACCTATCACCTTCATCCCCACTCCCATTCACCCATTGTATTCGTTGCTGACTTTAACCAACCTTGTCTATAACCTATATCCACCATCCCCACTCGCCTATTCTACTCTCTGCTACTTTCTTCCCAACCCCACCCCGCTCTCATTTATCTCTCGACACTGCAGTCTACCTCCCTCCATTCCTGATGAAGCACTTTTTCCTGAAACGTCGATTCCTGCTCCTTGGATGCTGCCTGACAATCTGTGTTTATCCAGCACCACTCCAATCCGCCACAAACCAATCCGTCACACTCACGATCCATTTGTCACACCGTATCTGTCGCCCTATCATAAATCTCCTGCATATTTGTCTCCTTATGTTGTCTCTTGCCGCATTTTTCTTGCTTTCTCATTCATATTGAATCAGATAATATGTATGTCTTTCTAGTCATGTGCATCGTTTCTATTCGTTTTGATATTCCTCATTGGTGTTAAGCATCGCTGCCTCAGCCAGCAATTTCCACACGCACTATATGCGCCTTACAAGTTGCCAACGAGCTGCCGGTTGAACTCCCGGCAATTCATGTGATTTCGACAAGCCCACGATACCTTTGGAGAGGACAATCCAGTTTTCCAATGGAAAAATACACAATTCCATACAGTCATTAGCAACACGTGCTGATATTACTGGAATTACATTTTAGCAATCTCTTGACACCGTGTGGTGCAATGTTTTGAAA
>NW_025213026.1:0-1407 GCF_004010195.1 Chiloscyllium plagiosum
TAAATATTAATGGGCAAACTTCAAATATAGCCTGAATTCACACAGAATGTGACAGTTTTTTTCAGTAAACACTGCTTCATTGAAGACAGCCTTTCAAAGGCTGTTAATAAAATGAAATTTGTAAGGGATCTTCAGAATTGAATGGTTAGCTTTAGTTTGGAGCCAGCGTTTAGTGGACAAAAGGGATACAGTTCCTTTAACAAAGGCTTCAGTGACAGAGTCCGAAGTGTGTGGGGGTCAGGATTACATCGTCTTCTTAGGCACCCAACAACAGTGCCCTTCTCCAACTCCAACATGAGATGATCTCATTACGCGGGAGAGACGTGGAGGTCAGGGTCACTGTGGGCGAAAGGGGAAACACAACCTTTTTCATCCAAGCGATTTCTATTTGAAAGGTATACACAACAGCAGGAGGCCATTCAACCCACTGTGATTGGACTAGACAGTTGGAAGCTCGAGCCAATGATGCCTAGTTATTTCCCCATTGTCCTGAGTGCTGCTGCTGATGAAGTCTCTGGGTTTGGTACCTACACCAGTTTCTGATGAAGACTGCTGTTTGAGTGAGGTGTTCAGATTGCCTGAGCTCACAATACAATAGAATGGCCTTTCCTGTGCTGTGCAAAGTTTGGAAGGTCTCCTCTCGGGGCCACCTCAGGTACAGAATACTGAGGGACAGATCGGTTCAGTGTTGTTACAAAAGTGAACTAGGAAAACATTTAGATTGGCGTTAGCTTGGTGAGGTGATAAGGCCAGAATGAGAATAAAAAGGGACTTTGAAGTCCTCGAGCTCAAGTCCTTTTCCAACGTGAGTCTGTGCCTAGTGGCCTTCAGAACACACTAGACCATACTGCACGCCTGCTCCCCGCTCCGTCTGGGAATCTCTCTGATTCCCTCCATCCAGGAATATCTTTGATCCCCATTCCGTCCAGGACTCTCTTTGACCCTGCTCCATCCGGGACATTCTCTGATTCCCACACCCCGCCATATCTGGGACTCTCTCTGATCCCCGCCATATCTGGGACTCTCTCTGATCCCCGCCATATCTGGGACTCTCTCTGATCCCCGCCATATCTGGGACTCTCTCTGATCCCCGCCATATCTGGGACTCTCTCTGATCCCCGCCATATCTGGGACTCTCTCTGATCCCCGCCATATCTGGGACTCTCTCTGATCCCCGCCATATCTGGGACTCTCTCTGATCCCCGCCATATCTGGGACTCTCTCTGATCCCCGCCATATCTGGGACTCTCTCTGATCCCCGCCATATCTGGGACTCTCTCTGATCCCCGCCATATCTGGGACTCTCTCTGATCCCCGCCATATCTGGGACTCTCTCTGATCCCCGCCATATCTGGGACTCTCTCTGATCCCCGCTCCTCACTCCGTCTGGGACTCTCTCTGATCCCC
>NW_025213026.1:12360-25428 GCF_004010195.1 Chiloscyllium plagiosum
CTACCTACCCATGGACTCTGACATTCCCCATTCACCTGTATTCAAACATGTCAACGTCTTCTAAAAATACAAATACTCTACTCCCATTGGTTCTCAACTGTCGATGTCACAACAGACAATCTCCATAAACAGGTTTATCAAAAATCATTTCCCTTTCCTGAATCTAGGCCGAATGTACCAAATTATATAATTATTCTCCAAGTTTCTCGTTGTCACATTCCTTATAAAAGGTTCCATTTTTTTTTCTCACAGCTGACATCAAGCTATTTAGTTTTCTGTTTTCCCTCTCCATCCTGTTTTAAACAATGAAGTTTACAATAGTTGTTTTCCAGTCTGCAGCATTCTTTCCAGAATCTAACTAGCTTTGAAGAATAACCAGTAATTCTTTCATTAGCTCTGTTTTCATCTCAATCACTCTGGGATGTCGCTCATCAGATGCAGCAACTTATGAAACTTCAATTCAACTAGATTTTCAATAACATACTCTTCATTAATTCTGGTTTCCTGCAGTTTCCCATTTTTACCAGCCACTCTGTTCCCCAATATTTCTGGAAATTAGTTTCTGTACCTTCCTCTGTGGAGATGGAACCAATGCATTCCTCTCATGAGGTAGATGGCTTCAGTTAGCTCGTGAATACATTGGAGGACTGTACTTCAGAGATGGTACAGTCAGAAAAGTTCCAGAATAAATCAGTTTAATTCATCGTGAGTGTCAGCACAGTCCTGTCCCTGGTGTGAGACGACAGATTATCCTGAAGGAGGGGATGCAGCTCAGTGACCACCTCAATTTTGAGACAAGCTGGTTTTACACTTTACACCTGAATGGGTGCAGCTTAGACAAGTGTTCCTGGAAATCCCAGAGAGTATAGTACAGTGCCCTGCTCCTCTCAGTTTACACAGCTTCCCTTCTTTGTAGTCTCAGCTCCATTTGTTTACCATGGACCCAGACACACTGAAAATGCAGTATTCACAGTGGGGTCCCCAGACCCTCGGGGGTCCCTGAATGAACCCAGTAGCTGACATCACAATTCTGAGAACACCATCCACAGAGCCTCCACTGACTTTCTAGATGACATCAGCAAGTCAATTCCCCACACCCATAGTGCATCCATTCAGTGTTGAAAATGCCTCGGTTTCCTCAGTTTCTCTTCCTGGCTGAGAAAGCTGTTTCATCTCCACACAGTCGCACAGTAACAGTTCCTCTCTCCAAAGAAGCAGCTGACAATGGAACATTACGTTTCTCTATATCTCAGCGACTATACGTATTACTGATGGAGTTGACCACCACACTCCGAGACGAGAGATAGAGGAGCATAACTCACGGTAAGCAGGGACATCCCGTAATAAATATGATATTCAGGAATATGTGAAAAGGGGAGATGTTAGAATAACTTCCCATTCTGTTTTCCTTCCAGTCCATCATCAGCAATCATTTTGCTTGCTTTTCCTCTCTCTCTCTCTCTCTCTCTCTCTCTTGCTGGACATCATCCACTCAAGACAAACCGCCCGCTCACCCTTCCAACCATCCCTGATATAATAATATTATTTCTCAGTTGCATTCAGTTTCGATAGGTTCACTGACAGACTGCCATACCTGCTGTTTCTTCCGACAGACTGCCATACCGGCTGAGATTCTCCAACATTCTTTCAGACGGTGGAGAATTTTATTTCAGATCGCCAGCATCCGCATTTCCTTGGTTATTTCACCTTTAATGTTGTTGTTTCGCGGGATTCCAGCATCACTAGCAAGGGCAGCATTTGTTGTGCATCCTAACTGCCCTTGACCATGCGGCCATTTGTCAAGGCAATATGGAGGCAAACATATTGTTGTGGATCTGAGGTTACACTTAGTTGAGACAGGGAAAAAGTGTTCGGCTTCTTTACCAAAGGTTACTGATAAAATAATAAAAAAAATCCTGATGGTTTATGGTTGCCATGATTGAAATTAGGTTTCATTCCAAATTTTGTCATTGGAATTTAAATTTCGTCATCGGCTGTGGTAGGATTTCAGACAATGGTTTTAGAGTCATAACGTGCGCCTCTGAATTACAGTCAGTGACATTATTACTCTGTTTAAGAGTCCATGTCGTGAATGAACTGTACAGACAAGAACAAGTTTGTGGTCAAACTATTTGTAACTGGAAGAGAGGTCAGGAGAGAACTGGAGCCATAAAATCTATCATTAATGAAGGGGTAGATGATGCGAATTCAGCAACAGAACTCAGGCAGAGCTGGTGATTGGGGATATTATGAAGGTGGATGTCAGCAGGTTTGATAACATAGAGAATATGGAGACATAAAACAGCTCACGGTAAAAAGGGACTCAAGGTTCCGAACAGTCTTATTCCTTCTCAGATGTTTATGAGTAAGTAGTTTGGAAATGCATGATAAAGAAATGGCGTTTGTGACTGAAAGTTTATGTATTTGTTAAATATAACCAACAAGAATATCAATAACATTCAGCATCATTTATAGAATTGACAGAGATAGACTTACCAGGAACACCAATAATAGCGAGGATAGGATAGTACCCAGCTTGAATAATCATCAGTACAGCTCGTATCCGCAACTCTAACCTTGGCCAATCCTGAGAAAGCCAATAAAGACCCAAGGATATACTCCTGTCCATTGTTGGAACGTTCCAGTATAATGTTCGCAGATTCTGATCCATTGTTGGAAGATTCCAGTCTAATGTTCTTAGATTGAAATCCATTGTTGGAACATTCCAGTCTAATGTTCTCAGATTCTGATCCATTGTTGGAACATTCCAGTCTAATATTCTCAGATTCTGATCCGTTGTTGGAACATTCCAGTCTAATGTTCTCTGATTCTGATCCATTGTTGGAACATTCCAGTCTCATGTTCTCAGATTCTGATCCATTGTTGTAAGATTCCAGCCTAATGTTCTCAGATTGAAATCCATTGTTGGACCATTATAATGTTCTCAGATTCTGATTTCTCTCTCTTTCTCTGTAGCTGCTGATCCCAATATTGTTGAGTTTGACTCTACCCCGAATATTATGGCATAACAAGTTGAAAGAAGGTCCTAATTATGGAAGAGGGAAAGCCTCCAGTGACCCAGTTAGGTCCAGGAAGACTGATTTTAATCACAGTCACTGAACAAACAGCTCCAGTTAACCCATTTTACAGCAACTCTGATATATCACAAACATAATTGGTGTGGCTGGGATTTTGATATCGCTGATTATTGGGCTCATGGCATGTCTCCAGTTGTAAACATAGAGGTGAGGGGGGGAGATAATTCTTTCTCTTCACAAGCTCGATGATTCTGCTGTGTTTTGGCAGCGTAGGAATTGCTGGGCTCCCGAAGCCGGCAGTGTCTAATCACCAGGCCTGCTGCATCTTTTCGTTTTATTTATATATGTTTAACTTTGTCTTTTGTCTGTCCAGCGTTTAACGGCTTGGGTGGGTTTCGGTATATTTAAGAGACATCTACAGAGCCATAGACGATGTAGATACAGTCCAGTCCTTGTGTTCTTGCAGCCGCGGCCTGGTCCTGTGGAGTGATGGTCAAACTCTCACAGGACCAGGATTCTTAGTTTTACCTTTCGTCCGTTATTGCTGGGATCTCTGCAGAGTTGGAAAGCAGGAAATCTCTCCCCGGTTCTACACATTCTCTCTGCGATTTCTCTCGGAACTATCTTTTGATGTTCTTTCCTCCTGGATTGGAGAACTGCATGTGAGACAATATGTTTCCTGCATTTGTTTTTTGACATTTGTGTGCTTATTGGATGATACCATATTGGAGCAGTTACTGTATAGCTGTTAAATAAATTATTATTCTGCTAAGTTTTCCAATAGAATTAAGTTATTGCAAATTCCTCTTCCTTTTGTTGTCTTTTATCGACAGTATTCGAATAAATAGTGTTTTGCTTGATGACGAATATTTTGACCAAGTAAATTCTATCTCAAACACAGCACCTCACATTTACCAGCGGAATGGGCCGAGCTGTAGGTGTGATAATCATGTCAGGAATTACATCGGATAATCAATCCACCTCTCAGATCCAGCCCGGATACGTATAAGCCCAGATGAGGTAGCTGCTCAGCATGAAGCACTGCGTAGACCACGCTAGTGTACTGCTCAGCAATCCTCCCAGGATCGAACACTGTTTAGAGCTCACCAGTTTACTACGAATCTGTCCAATAGTGCACTGATCTATGAACTGGACTGGATGATCTGTTCAGCACAGGGCGCTGTTCAGAACACACAAAGGCATTGTTCGATACACACGGACTGGATATCCGTGCAGCATGGGGAGATGTGCAGTGAATAGCAGTGAATTTATCCATTAATCTGGAGAAGTTACCTTCCCAGTATACGCAGCTGTGTGCACCAATCACTGCATTGCTGAGTAACACTGTATCATATCACTGCCCAGCGTGGGGAAACTTGCAGATCATGATGGAAGTGACAAGATGTGCAGCAACCTCCATTTACAGCTCCATATCTCCATTGTGGCATGGCACAGGGGGCTGTGGGTGTGAAACTCAGTGCCAGAGAGAGATGGCGGGGGAATCAGTTTAAATACCAACAAATGGGAGGAGTTTGGTTAAAAGAGGTGGGGAAGATTGAGAGAGAATTTCTGAGAAAGATCTGATGGTAGTTTTAAAAATTGTGAAATGAAAACATTCCAAAGGAGCTTGCAATATAGGCCACTGTTTACAGGAATGGTGGTTGAGCAGGATATTGATGTAAGTTAAGATGATGGAGAGTTTTGGATAAGTATTTGTCCTGCAGCGTTGTAACTGGCAGTAGAATCAGCAGAGTCTTCGATTCATTGGGCTGAAAAGAAGAATAATTTGTCTCAGTGCCATTTTCATTGAATGTGACAGAAGGAATGTCTGCACGAGTTTCCTGGTGTTATCTTATCGAACTCACCTCATTAACAATAAGTTCCTGAAGAAGGGCTTATGCCCGAAACTTCGATTCTCCCGTTCCCTGGATGCTGCCTGACCTGCTGCGCTTTTCCAGCAACACATTTTCAGCTCATTAACAATCCACCCCACTGCACGATATCCCTCTCATTCAATACAAGCCCGAATCTCCCACCCATCATGGCTGGAGGTACACATCATCCCCCGGATGCCCCTGGATAGTCAGTGATCCCTGGTACTGCTGCCATCATTAAAAGGCCAATGGACACACTGTTGAGCTTTCTCAGTTTGGAGTTGCCCTGCACAGTTTACCCGAGCATGCCAGATAAGGGGCAATTACACCACGGTTTGTCGACAGGGGCACGGAGGGCCTGGTGAATAGTCTAGTACAGAGGAAGTCCATTCTCTTCCCAGAGGGAGACGCACCACCAGACCCATCGAGCGTGGGATGAGTTCCCCACCCAGCTCAGTGCAGTATCTGCGGTCCAACGAAAAATCTAGAAATACAGAAAAAGCATCAGTAACCTTCCCAGCTCTGTCAGGATAAGGGTCACCGTATTCTCTCTCCTCTCTCACACTCACTGTATATCTGTTAGCGCCTTCCCCAGAATAAGATTCCATCACTCTCACCACTGCAATGCAGCACTCTCTCTCTCTCTCTCTCTCTCTCTCTCTCTCTCTCTCTCTCTCTCTCACGTACGCAATACCCCCACATGGTTATAAAATGTCCTTAAGAGTGCAATTTCTAGACTTCTCTGAATGATGTCGTTTGTACAATGTTCCAGATAATTTTCAAAATAATTCAACTTTTGCAAAATGTTCATCCCCCAGTATGTAACGCATCAGAGGAAGGAGCAGAGTTTTACTTTTTTTACAATCACTCAGGATGAAAGTGCATCGTGAGGCTATTAAGCCTCTCAAATATGCTCCACTATTCAGACAAAGGGAGCACCTAAACACTTGAAGACTTACTCTCTTCTTGAAGACAGGCGCCACATTGGAGTTTCGCCAGTTTCACTGGAACCCTCCTTTAATCCCGATAGTTGTGGAATATTTCACACAGTGCCACCAGTCACTCTGTAACCACTTCTATTAAAGCAAGCTATGAATTGCTGATGAGTTGTTTACCCTTGGACTTTTCTGTTTGAGAAAAGCCTTATTCGTTTTGTTAGAAACAGTGCAAAACTTTCATCTGACTGCAATTGTGTTTATAATATTGAAACTCTTTGTGCCTTCCCCTGTGAGGAACGATGTAAAATTCTGTTTTAAATTCTCTGCCTGTTCCCTGAAACCAGTTGCCCAGTCACATCCTCCCAGTGACCCACATATTCTTTCCTGCCTTCCTTCCAAGGGTCACACACACATTATGAACGTTTTTTTTTCGATATGGAAAACTCTTGCGGTTAGTTTCTTTTCATATTTCTTGCCAGTTTTGAAATGTTTTTCTTTGTATTTTGTTTAATGCAAACTTCCCAAATGTGGCCGACGCTAGTGCTCGCCAATCTGAATTTTTTAGTTTGTGATTGATTAGTATCCTTCACATACTTTGTGCATCATTGGGGGGGTGGGGGGGCGGGGGGTTCATCTTCACATCTTCATGTCATCTTCGTTTTGACCAGAGTCAATCTTTACTGAGAGCTATTAAGCAGTACCTGCTTAAATGTTCCCCCGCACCCCCAAACAGACACATTTGCTGACCTTCACCTGTGCCTATTTTCACACTCGATATTTGATCAGATATATGACATAAATCTGCATTTGAAATGCCCGGCTCTTTTCAATCATAAAGGGGGAACCTACATATGTGACTGAACACATGATCAGCTGAGGGTGACTCCATTCTCCCAGTTTCCTGGCTCTGTCATTTCTGTTCAATGATGCCACATTCCATTGGGATGTTTCCTACATGTCATACTTTTCTCTCAAACGAGAAATCCCCTCACTCTGATGGACTGACCCTTCAGCTGTGACTGTCCGGTCTCCCTCACTTCTGCCCTCACTCCACCCCTCCATTCCAGAACAATGATAGATCTCCCTTTGCCCTCACTTCCTACTGCACTACAATCTGCATTCACAGAATCATCCTCCCCCACTTCCACTACCTCCAGCAGGACAGCACCATCAAACACATCTTCCCCTCCCGTCTACTGTCAGTATTTCACAGGGACTATTCCCTCTGTGACACTCTCCATCATCCTGAACTCTTCCCCACACCCCCATGGCACCTTCCCATGTAAATGCAGAAGCTGCAACATTTGCCCATTCACCTCTTCACTCCTCACTGTTCACGGCCCTAAACACACCTTCCAGGTAAACCAGCATTTCACTTGTACACATTCAATCCAGGCTCCTGTCATTGCTGCTGACAATGCAGTCTCCTTTACACTAGTGAACCAATCTGGGCTTGCTTTTGAGGAACATCTCCACTCTGTCTGTAGAAATGACCCTGGCCTTCTGATTGTTCCCCATTTCAATAACCTACATTGCTCCCACGATTATGAGAATTCTTTGAGGAGTTAATGCCAGGTTGGACCAGAGAGCATTACCTATCTGAACTTCCAGAAGGCCTCTGATATGGTACCACACAGGAGGCTGCAGAGTAAGATAAGGACCCATGGTGTCAGAGGCCCGGTACTAGCGTGGATAAAAGGTTGGCTCTCTGGCAGGATGCAGAGTGTGGATAAAATTGTCCCTCTCAGGACGGCAGCCGGTGACTACCAGTGTTCCACAAGAGCCAATGTTGGGACCACAACATTTCACTTTATAGGTTAATGATCTGAGTGGCGGGGCAGAAGGCATTCTGGCTACGTTTGCATATGATGCAAATATAGGTGGAGGGGCATGTAGTATTGAGGAGGCAGGGAGCCTGCAGAAAGATTTCAATAGTTTAAAGACAGTGGGAAAAGGAGTAGCAGATGGAATACAATTTGGGGCAGTGTGAGGTCATGCACTTTGGTATGAAGAATACAGGCATGGACTATTTACTAAATGGGAAAAAAAATCAGAAATCTGAGTGACAAAGGGACTTGGATTCCAAGCGCAGGATTCGCCTTCGATAAACTTGCTAGTTGAGTCAGTTAAGAAGGCAGATACAATGTTGTCATTCATCTCGAGAGCAGTAGGATATAATGGTGGGGATTCTGAGGCTTTCTAAGTCTCTGGTCAGACCATACTTCCAGTATTTTGTGCCTCATACCTCAGGAAGGATGTATTAGCCTTGGTGTGTGTCAAGAGAAGGTTCAGCAGAAATGAAAAACTTAACACATTAGGAACGTTGGAGGACTCTGGGTTTATACTCGATGGAGAATAGAAGTATGAGGGGGGATCCAATTGAAACTTATAGGATACTGAATGACCTGGATGCAGACAAAATTGGGAGGCAGTTTGCACTGTCAGGAGGGCGCAGGCTTCGAGCAAAGGGAAAATCCATTAGAACGGAGATAAGATGAAATGCCTTCAGCCAGAGGGTGGTGAAATTGTGGAATTCCTTACCACAGAAGGCTGTGGAAACCAGATCATTTGGCACCAACGACATAGCCAGGAAAGGGACTGAGGATCTGAAAAGTGACGACAGAGAGTTAGTTTGGAAGCTGAAGAGCAGGACGAGTAGAGTAGCGATCTCAGGTTTGCTCCCAGTGCCACGAGCTAGTGAGATGAGGAACAGTTAGTGAATGCAGCTTTACACCTGGCTGCGAGCCTGGTGCAGGAAAGAGGGCTTCAGACATCTCGACCATCGGGATATCTTCTGGGTAAGGTGGGACCTGTACATGAAGGACGGGTTGCACCTAAACTGGAGGGCCCCAAATGTCCTGTTTGGGAGGTTTGCTTGTGTGCTTCTGGCGGGTTAAAACTAGTTTGGCAGGGAGGGGTAGGAATCAAACCAATGTCTGAGAGGGCGTTAGTTGCAGACGGGACAGTGACAGGGTATATTGAACCTATCAGGAAGGTTTCTCACGCGATGAAACAAAGGGATCAGGTAAAGCACGCCTGCTTTAATGCAAGGAATGTCTGAAATAAGAGTGATGAACGTAGAGCATGGATCAGTACTTGGGGCTATAATGTCGTGGCCATAACGGAGACGTATGTTTCATAGGGACAGGGATGGTTGCTTGATGTTCCAGAGTTTAGAACGTTTAAAAATCTTTAGGGGCAGCGCGGTGGCACAGTGGTTAGCACTGCTACCTCACAGCGCCAGACAACCGGGTTCAATTCCCACCTCAGGGAACTGTCTTTGTGGATTTCTGTCTTTGTGGATTTTGCCATTTTCCCCATGGGTTTCCTCTGGGCGCTCCTGTTTACTCCCATATTCCAAAAATGTGCAGATTGGGTGAAAATGTCGTGTTAGATGAAGGGGTAAATGCAGGGGTGGGTTGCTCTATGGAAGGTTGGTGTGGACCTGTTGGGCCGAAGGACTGTTTCCACACTGTAAGTAATCTAATCTAAAAAAGAACAGGGTGGGTGGAAAATGAGGAGACGGTGAAGCATTGCTTATCAGAGAGTGTGTCACAGCTACAGAAATGAAGGTTGTTGAGGAAGATTTGTCTACTGAGTCAGTACGGGTGGAAGTTAGGAACAGCAAGGGAACAGTCACCGCATTTGGGGATTTTCTACAGACCACCTAATAACAGTAGAGAGACTGAAGATCTCATAGGCGGGCAGAGTCTGGAAAAATGCAAAAGAAGCAGGATTATTGTTATGGGTGATTTCAACTGGAACGTTCAAAGGTGCAGATGGTGTGGATAAAGCTGTTTTTGTCAGATGTTTTCAAGAGGGTTTCGTTGCTCAGTATGCAGACAGACTGACGAGGGGAGAGGCCATTTTGGATTTAGTGCTCAGCAATGAGCCAGGACAGGTGTCAGAACTCAGGGTGGGAGAGCACTTTGGTGAAAATGATCATAAATGCCTCACATGTAGCATAGTCTTCGAGAGTGAAAGGAGCAGTTTCCAAGGGAAGATATTTAATTAGGGAAAAGGAAATTATGATGCTATCAGACAGGAGTTGGGAAGTACAGAATGGGAGCAATTGTTCCACAGAAAGGGCACAGCAGACATGTGAAGACTGTTTAAGGAGTAGTTGTTGCGAGTGATACACAACTGCGTTCCTCTGAGACAGGTAAGAAGGGGTAAGATTAAGGAACCTTGGATGATGAGAACAGAGGAACGTCTCGACAAAAGAAAGCAGGTAGCTTACGTAAGATGGGGGAAGCATGGATCTAGCACAGCTTTAGAGTATTACAGGCTTGCTAGAAAGGAACTCAGAAATGGACTAAGGCGAGCCATGATGGGGCACGAAAAAGGCTTGGCAAGAAGGATTAGGGAGAATCCAAACGCATTTTTTCTCATACATGAGAAATAAGAGAATAATCAGGGAGTAGGTAGGGCCAATCAGGGATAGCGTAGGGAACGTATTCGTGGAGTCTGAGCAGATCGGGGAAGCCCTAAATGAGTTTTTTGCTTCGGTTTCCACCAAGCAAAGGGAACTTGTTGTAAAAGAAAACTTAGAGGAGCTGGGCCAGATCAGTCTTGACCAGGTCAAGATTGACGAAGTTGATGCGCTAGAAATTTTGGAAAACATTATAATGGATACGTCCCCAGGGCCACATTTATCCTCGTCTGCTCCGGGAAGCGAGAAAGGTGTTTGCGAAGCTGCTTTTGAGGATATTTGCCTCCCCACTCTCCATGGGAGTCGTACCAGAGGATTGGAAGGAGGCGAATATTGTTCCTTATTTCAAGAAGGGTAATAGGGAAATCCCTGGCAATTGCAGACCAGTCAGTCTTACGTCTGTGGTTAGCAAAGTTTGGAAAAAATTCTGAGGGATAGGATTTATGACTATTTGGAAAAGCATTGTGTGATTAAGGCAGTCAGCATGGTTTTGTAAGGGGCAGATCATGCCTCACAAATCTTATTGATTTCTTTGAGGAGGTGTCAAGACAGGTCGACAGGGGTCGAGCAGTGCATGTGGTGCATGTGAACGTCAGCAAGGCATTTGATAGGGTTCCCCATGGAAGGCTCATTCATAAAGTCAGGAAGTATGAGATACAGGGAGATTTGGATATCTGGATTCAGAATTGGCTGGCTGGCAGAAGGCAGTGATTGTAGATGGAAAGTATTCTTGGAGGACAGTGTTGCGAGTGATCCCACAGGGCTATGTCCTTGGGCCTCTGCTTTTTGTAGTTTTTATAAATGACGTGGATGAGGAGGTTATGGGGTGGGTTAGTAAATTTGTTGATGACACAAAGGTTGGAGGTGTCGTCGATAGAATAGAGGGCTTGTGTAGGCTGCAGCGTGACATAGGCAGGATGCAGAGATGGGCTGAGAAATGGCAGATGGAGTTCAACCTGGGTAAATGCGAAGTGATGCATTTTGGAAGGTCAAATTCGAATCCTGAATATAGCATTAAATACAGGATTCTTGGCAGTGTGGAGGAACAGAGGGATCTGGGTGCGCAAGTTCATAGATTCCTCAAAGTTGCCACAAGGTTGGATAGGGTGTCAAGAAAGCATATGGTGTTTTGGCTTTCATGAACAGGGGGATTGAGTTTAACAGCCGCGAAGTTTTGCTGCAGCTCTACAAGTCCCTGGTGAGACCACACTTGGAATATTGTGTCCAGTTGTGGACACCCTGCTATAGGAAAGATACAGAGGCTTTGGAGAGGGTGTAAAGAAGGTTTACCAGAATGCTGCCTGGACTGGAGGGCTTGCTTTATGAAGAAAGATTGAACAAGCTTGGACCTTTCTTTCTGGAGACAAGGAGGAGAGAGGGCGATCTGATCCAGGAGTACAAAATAATGAGAGGCATAGATAGAGTCAATGCACAGAGACTTTCCCCCACGGTAGGATTGACTACAACGAGAACTCATAGTTTGAAGATATTAGGAGAAAGGTAAAAGGGAGACGTCAGAGATAGGTTCTTTACGCAGAGAGTTGTGAATGCATGGAATGCATTGCCAGCTCTGTTTGTGGAAGCAGAGTCATTGGGGATATTTAAGCGACTGCTGGACATGCACATGGATAGCAGTTAGTTGAGGAGTGCGTAGGTTAAATTACTACATTTTGCATTAGGATGAAACCTCAAGACAACATCGTGGCCTAAAGGGCCTGTTCTGTGCTGTACTGTTCTATGTTCTATTTAGTATATTTAAAACAGACTCAGATAAGTTTTGATTGACAAGGCGATCAAAGGTTACTGAGAGGAAGGAGGAAAATGGGTCTGAAAATCAGTCATTCATGATCGAATGGCGGAGCAGACTTGACGGTCCGTATGGCTTCATTGCTGCTCGTATAGAGTTGTGGCCTTATAATATTTAGGTCCTGGATGGCACGGTGGCTCAGTGGTTTGCACTGCTGCCTCACAGCATCAGGGATCTGGGTTAGATTTCCTCTGGGTGTTCTAGTTTCCTGTCACAGTTCAAAGTTGTGCAGGTTAGGTGAACTGGCCATGCTGAATTGCCGATTGTGTTCAGGGATGCTGATGTTAGGTGCAAAAGTCAATGGTTTATTAGGGTTGAGAATGGGATTGGATCGCATCCTCTTTGGATGGTCAGTATAAACCTGTTGGGCTGAAGGGCCTGTTTCCACACTGTAGGGATTCTATGAACATGCAGGCTGCTGTAATATTCCAATGGAGCACAACCCAAGCACGAGTAACACCTCACTTTACACTTTGGTACGTTACAGTCTGTAGGAGTTAATATTCAATTCCATAAATTCACAGCCTGAACCCATTATGGCTGTTCTCCATTATCTGTCCATTCTCCCTCCTGGGCTACCTAAGTTCGTGTCTTGTTTATGTTGCATTCAATAGAGAAAATCAATTTCTAATATTTACACATTAATTTACACCCATTATATATCTGTGTCTCTTTCACCACAATTTCAAGCCCATTTGTCTTTCACACTGGGCCTCCAAACACTCTTTCCCACCTCTGCCAAGTTACTAAAATGCTCATTTTCCAGTCCTTTACACATCTGAAGAATATTTACACTGGACTTGAAAGATTAACATTGTTTCTCTGACCCACTGATTTCTTTCAAAAATGAAAAGTTACAGAATACATTTTCAATATAGCAAAGATCATTGGATACAGGAAATCTGAAACAAAAACAAAAATTGTTGGACTTACAGGGTGCTTTGACGAACAGTCACAGAACCCGAAAGATTAACTCTGC
>NW_025213026.1:25761-30000 GCF_004010195.1 Chiloscyllium plagiosum
TTCAGTGATGAGTGTCGGTGAAATAATAATTACTGAGCGGTTTGGGATATCTGTTTGAATGTCTGCTCACGTATACTCACTGGCCTTCCTCTGGGTCAATTTTCACATTCCGCTTCAGACCAGATGTGAGGCAGAAATCCTCAAATTAGATGCCTGATTCTTTTTAATCATTCAGGGGGAACTTCTGCCTGTGTCTGAACACAAGATCAGCGGAGGCTGACTCCATTCTCCAAGTTTCTGCATCTCTATTGTTTCTGTTTGACGATGCCATATTCCTGTGAGCTGCGTCTAACGTGACGTCATTTTCCTTCAAACAAGAAATCCCCGAACTCTGGTGGACAGGGCCTTCAGCTATGACTGTCCCATCTCCCTCGGTGTTGCCCTCAATCCGTCCCCTCCATCCCAGAAAAATGATAGATTCCTCCTTGTCCACACTTCCTCCTGCACGAGAATCCACATTCACATATTCATCTTATGCCATTTCCAGCATCTCTAGCAGGACAGCATCATCAAATACATCTTCCCCTCCCGCCCACTGTCAGTATTTCACAGCGACCGTTCCCTCTGTGTCACCGTCCATCACCCCGAACGTTTCCCCACACCCCCATCGCACCATCCCATGCAATTACAGAAGCTGCAACACTTGTCCATTCACCTCTTCCCTCCTCACTGTCCAAGGCCCCAAACATAGCTTCCAGGTGAAGCAGCATTTCACTTGTAAACTTTCAATCTGATCTCCTGTCATTGCTGCTCATAATGCAGTCTCTTTATATTGGCGAGACCAAATAGAGATTGCTTCGCGGAACACACCCACTCTGTCTGTAGAAATAACCCTAACCTTCTAATTGCTTCCCATTTCAATAACCTACCTTGCTCTCATGTTAACATTTCGGCCCTGGGCTGCTGCAATGTTCCAAGGCAGCACAACCCAATCTTGAGTAACAACTCACTTTACACTTTCGTACGTTACAGCCTTTAGGAGTTAATGTGCAATTTCATAATTTCACCGTCTGACCCCATTATAACTGTTCTCCAAGTTCCGTCCAATCTCCCTCCTGGCCTCCCTATGACCTTGTGTGGTTGTATCTTCTTTATCTTTCACTCAATCGAGAGAACCCCTTTTCCCCATTCACATCTAAATTTAAAGCTATTTCACATGATGTTCTCGTTCACCACTACGAAAAGCATGTTTATCTTTTGCCACAACCTCTTTTACCCGTCAACCCACTCCCCACACCTGTCAAGGGATTATAAAGCTCATTTTCCAATCCTTTTCAGTTCTGAAGAAGTGTCATACTGGACTTGAAAGGCTAACTCTGTTTCTCTGTCTCTGCAGATGTTGCCAGACCTGTTGACTTTCTCTAGAAATGAATAAGCTCACAACAAGTTTTCAATTAAACAAATAACTATGGATACTGGAAATGAAAATGCAAAAATTGCTGGAGAAAATGGAAGCTTTGTAGAAGGGTCACTGGTCCTGAAAGATTAACTCTGCTTTCACTCCACAAGATGCTGTCAGATCTGCTGAGTTTCGTCAGCAATTTCTGTTTTTGAACAAGTTCCATAGACGTGTGTTAAAGCTGCTCAAACGCCTTGCCTAACACGGAATGCACTGAGATGTGACCGAAAATGCAATGTACACAAATTCCTTGATCTGAAACTGCATAAGGCTGGCATCACTGACACTGCAGAGCTCATTATTATGGTCAGGGAAAGAAACAGAAGGAAACACATTCACATCAAACACAGAAGATGGCATTGGTGTACTTTAGAGCAATTCATAGAATGTTATGAGTAGTTTTGTCAAAAACACTTCCGCAATAGCTGAACGGGTGTCAGTCAACTGGTTTCTAATGCCTGCATGCACAAACAGGACTTCAGTGAAATTCCTTCTGATCTCAGACAGATGGGCTTTTTTTAAACAAAATTGGAATCACTTACTCTACATTATTGACAGAGTTCATTTTCTGGTCTGAGGATATATATCTGCACAAAGGAAATGTGTTCAACATTGCAAGTTGTACTCAACTTCTAAAACTGCAATCAAATCAACTTTAAAGAATGATGACCTGCAGTCACTTCAGTGTCAACAATTTGTATTTTAGAAACCGGTGACTCTTGTTTATTCACACAGTCTTTAGCAGCTGTGACATTTTTGATATTGATTTGTTTCATCCGTCAGTGGTTCATTGTTTCTGTTTACCAAATAAAGGTTACATGTCTCTCAATGACCATTTGTTATCTTGAAGGAAGTAGTGCTGTCTCCTGTGAGGATAAAGTGACCTAAGAAGGCCCTGTTGCTATTTGTTACTATTGCAATATTTATACTATGCCCAATAAGCTCTTAAAGAACTGGATTAGACAATTCAACCCATAAGACTTACTCCTTCTTTGAATAAGTTGCTGGCTGATGTGATTGTGCACTTAATTGTCTTTCCAGCACTCCCCACCCACCTCATTAAATACCCCCGCCCCACCCAACCCCAAGAAATCTTGAATCTCTTGTCAATCAAAAATTTGTCTATCTCAGTTTCAAATGTATTTGAAAAGTCAGCCTTTACTGCTGGTATACAGTGAGTCAGTGATGTAGTGGTAATATTACAAGACCATGAATTCCCAACCTGTAGGCGAATGTTCTGAAGATGTAGGTTTAAATCCCACCAAGGCAGTTGGTTAAAAGTTAAATTCAATAAAAATCTGGAATTTAAATCTACTCTGATTTTGACCAGTGTCAATTGTTTTAAAACCCATCCGATTCACTAATGCCCTTGAGGGAAGAAAAGTTGCCAGGTGAATTGGCCATGCTAAATTGCCCGTAGTGTTAGGTAAGGGTATGGGTGGGTTGCGCTTCAGCATGGCGGTGTGGACTTGTTGGGCCGAAGGGCCTGTTTCCACACTGTAAGTAATCTAATCTAATCTAATCTAATCTAAAAAAAACATATGATTCCCACAACATATGATTCTCTAGGCAAGGAGGAATAAATGACTTGAACCATGAACAAACAAATAGAATTCTGAATACCCTTTGAGATAAAATAATTCTGCTCTATATCCTGGGCTGAAGGCTTGGTCATATGAGGAAAAGCTAATTGAAGTTTAAAAGAATGACAGAAATTCTTAATGAAACTTATAAATTTCTGAGGGGGTCACAACTGGATAAGTGCTCAGACTTTGTTCCTCTTGTGGCGGAATCTGAACCTAGCAGGTAGAATATGAAAAATAAAGGAATTAAGGAGGTGAGGAGGAAATCTCTCACAGGGTTTTGGAATTATCTTCCACAAAAACCAGTGCAGGTTGATTCATTGGATATATTGAAGGATGTCAATACACATTTGCAGCTTTCCTGGTTATTTCAATGTTTTCTTTATTCCTCCCTTCTTTTCCATTTCTCCTGCTGTGTGCTTTAATCTGTCCTTCAGCAGATACTGAACTGAAGTGATCTTATATGCTCATTAATGAGAAGAAAATATTCTCCTGGATGATATTCTAACCCTGTAAACACATCTTATACTTGCCTAGAATGTGTTCCAGGGTCAATGAGTGCTGTGACATATTGACAATCTCTTTTGGCGTAATGACAGTTCCCAGTCAATGTTTTAGAGTTGCTCTGGCTGAGATGATTGGCCTTTGCTTGCCTTCTATGATGTGGAATTTCAGATCCTCATTCATGTTATTGCATTGACCACACAGAGTAATATGTACCCTCAGTACACGTATGGTGTCATTGTGTAACCTCAAGTCTTATTTTTTGAAGGCTTCATTTTTGGATAGTCACATTGATGCACTTTGCATCGGGCTGTGAAGGTTATGCATGATGCACTAGCTTCTACCTGAAATTAGATATTGACCATTCCAACAGTCACCAATCTATCAAACTGTCTGAACCAACCTGTTGTATAATGTATAGCGATTCAATAGATACTTCAGTTCATATCTCCCCACTGGCCATCTGTACTTTCTTCCTAGCCACAGATGGGTGTGAAAAATGATTTGGATTCTTGCAGTAAGAATACTGCTTTCCCACACTGGATAGGTGGGTTTTTTTGCATGCTATTGCACACAGTATTTACAACCTGCCCTTTGTCTATCATTGATCTGTCCTATGTGCCTGGGTATCTACCAGAATAATGCAAGACCTGATCTGTTCTACTAGAAATAGATTCTAGATGGTGACTCACAATTTCACTATTAGTACATTTATCAATTGCTTTCCATAAAGATCCTTCTCTCTGCTCTCAC
>NW_025213027.1:0-1025 GCF_004010195.1 Chiloscyllium plagiosum
AAGAACAGTTTGGCATCACGCTGAGCAGACTATTTTTGCCTGTTTTCCTAATCTGTTAAAAGTACAGCAATACAGAAGCAAGGCACAAATTTCCAATAGCGCCTATACATTTTTTAAAAATCCTGATTTTCCATTTAGTTTAAAGAATAAAGAATGCAATCAGAACTTTCACATTTCTGTTCTCATCGACCTTTGCCCATGTCCTTTGATATTTCGTAGGTATGTTACCCTTGATTTATTACTAAGTCAACTAATTACAATTGCTTAAACAGATTGTCTAATTGCTTTAGATTTTCCTCCCATATGTTACTGTATACTACAACAGAGTTTAAATAAACAACAGAATTAGGTACTTTAACTATGACGATTTTTAACTTTTGGAATGGGGCTTTTTTAAATAGAAAAGTCATGATTCAACATTGATGTAACCAATTTGCTGCAACAAAGGCAGATATGTCTTTAGCCCATGATGTTAAGTGCACTTAGCATCCCTTCAATAGATCAATCTCGGAAAGAAATGATGCATGGCAGGCCTATCAATGTCGTTTTTTTTAACTGAGAAATAGAATATTTTCATTCCTGCATTTATTTTCTCTACTCTTCTCTACTAGTCGATCCATCTGGCTTAGAAACTAACAACAAATGAAATCTAGCTGTCTTGGCTAGGTTCCATCAAGCATGTTTTAACTTTGTGTCAATAGACAATAGACAATAGGGGCAGGAGTAGGCCATTCAGCCCTTCGAGCCTGCACCGCCATTCAATATGATCATGGCTGATCATTCCTAATCAGTATCCTCTTCCTGCCTTAACTCCATAACCCTTGATTCCACTATCTTTGAGAGCGCTATCCAACTCTTTCTTAAATGAATCCAGAGACTGGGCCTCCACTGCCCTCTGGGGCAGAGCACTCCACACACCCACCACTCTCTGGGTGAAGAAGTTTCTCCTCATCTCTGTCCTAAATGGTCTACCCCGTATTTTTAAGCTGTGTCCTCTGGTTCGGCACTCACCCATCAGCGGAAAC
>NW_025213027.1:7602-13088 GCF_004010195.1 Chiloscyllium plagiosum
GAGAGAGAGAGAGAAGCTGCACTAAAAAGGCAGATACATTTTGCTAATAATATTTTGCATCGTCTTATTTGCATGGGACAGAAGGATAAATTGTGTGGCAATGCATTGCAAGAAATTGTCAGTGTCGTTCATGATTTGGGAATTTACAAATTGGTTTTAAATGTAAGTTTTTTTTAGTTCCTCTCTCGGTTTACTGTGATTCATCAGATAAATGTAAATGTTGGTGCACGAACAGAAAGTTCAAAGGATGATTGAGACCCTGTATGTGCTGGGAAAGGTATCAGAGTAGGAATCACGTCACTGGATATGTGCGATAAGCTAGGAAATGTGTTACCCACAGACACATGCTTTGTATGCACAGCTGCTAGAAGGAAATCCAGATTGAAGTAAATTCAAGTAAATTTCCGGTATGGAAGGTTTCGTGCACCATGGAAGTTGAATTGGAAAGTTACTTATTTATTCATTTAAGTTCAATTGTCCCTTTTTCAAATTTTAAGCTATTTACGCACAACCTGTTAGACATTTTATTACACACCTCTAGTACAGGTGAGACATGCCCCCAGGGCTCCTGGCTCAGAGATGGTGACACTGCATGAGAACAAATTCTGATTATACACACATCAGCGATTTTAACTAGAACTTCCATGCGAATTAAAATGCTTCTGGAATAGTTTCACTTCTCACGTAGCTCTGGTCTGGAAAGATGGTTTCGTGGACCACCATACACATCTGTACATGGAACCATGTGCAGACAGAAATACTTCATCAAAATGATCAGAAATACTTTCGCACACGTTCGGAGAACATGGAGCTTGAACCCAGGTGTCTCAGTCTCGAAATATGGATACTCTCACCGCAAGTCAAGAGCCGCCAATTGCCTTATTTAATGTTTCACAAAGTCGGTAACTCAGCTGCCTGAGGGACAGTTAACACTCAATCACCTGCAGCTTGAATAGGGCCTCACAAAGTGATGAATGGTATTGACATTTAACGAATATAAGTCATTTTAGCTTACCACATCTCTGTTTAGGAAAGGGACTGTTAACTGTACTCATTCATCATGCTTTGTCCAAGCACTAGGGTGAAGGCATATCCGGAATGAGTTTCTTCCTGAGTGAATGTGCCATATTGGAAATTTTGTCCACTGTGGGAATTCAGAGCACAGGGGAAGAGGTTCATTTCCTTTTCTTCATAGTTTAACTGCTTCTGTTCCAGTGTTTGTAACGTGTAAACTTATAAACCTCTGCTTCAACTGACCAGGGTAACAGATTCTCCGTTTGATAACTGAGGTTTTAGGAGACTGCTGATTAATCAGAAAAGCAAAATCCTAATAAAGTTTTATAATCATATTTTATCAGGTTAAGAAAAGAAAACAATATGGTAATATTTTTGGAAGAGGAGACGAACTGAGAAACAATGGCAATAAATTAATGGAACGAACAACATAATATTGGAATGCAACAGCTCTTGTGTCATAATGGTAGCACACTTACCCTGGAATCCGGAGGCTGGTATTCAAGTCCCACTTTTTACATTGTCATGTAATAACATCTATGACATCTGGAAAAATGGGTAATAAAAGAATGTAAGTACGAGGAAAGTGTGAGTGATGTACAGTTAGCAGAATTGAAGGAAGTTAACAGTACTCTTACATAAGCGTAGTTTTTCAGAAAGTAGAGTTACTCAGAGTGTAAAAAGATATCATGGCAGCAGGGTTCACGAAAGAGATATGCTCCCACTGTGCTATGCTACACATCATGGAATGTTCAGTTGACATTGTGAACACGTGTGCAGGAAGTATGTCCGAATACAGCTGCTGGCAAACCTCATTTCTGAGGTAGAGTCGGAGGAAAGTTCATTGTGAAAGATGTGCAATGCTGAGCAACACCTGGATCACATGTTAAGTGCGGTGATCACGCCAAATATGCAGACTGAACGGGCTTAAAAGCCATGGATGACAACGAAACAGAATAGAGAAAGGGAGGCCGTGCAACAATCCCCTATAGCTGTCCTCAGTTCCTGCAGAAATGCCATCTTGGACACTGGTTGAAAGCAGCAGTAGCCAATTTCACGGGCACCATTGATCAGAATGCTGCAAAGGACGGGAGTATGTCAACGAAGGTCAGGAATACAGAGTAAGCAATTCAATTGTAAGGGGAATAGACAGACATTTTCGCCACTGCAAAACAGACTCCACATGGTCGCTTGCTGCCATGGTGTCAGTTGCAGGGCGTTCTGACGGCATTGTACCAGCTGCGGGGGATGGGAAACAAATAAGATGCACAATATATATTGTTAACAAGGACTGAAGTGGGAAAGAGATGAGCTCTTGTAAGCAGAATTTCATGACCTCGGGAGTAAATGAAAAAACAGGACAAAATATGTAGTAGTTTGTGAATTACACCCGGTGCGAGTGAATTGAGAAATAAGAGATTCGTCTATAGGAATATATAACTGGAAAAAAGGGGCGAGAAGCGTGGTGGAGTGGCTGGACACTCGCCTAGCTCTCGGGATTGGTAGGAAAATTACAAGATGGATCAATTATACTGGAATAAGAATCTGACCAAGGTCTTTGGGAAGGATTTGAACTAACTTGGTAGACAGTGTGATCCAGAGAGAATCTGTAGTAGAACAGTTGAATGAACAAAATAGGAAATGCCAATAATCGATTCATGAATACAAGATTTGACACACAACTGAGTTTGATGACGTTGGATGATTTTCATTTTAATGCCAAGAGTGTATTGATCAAGGCAGATAAGTTGATGGGAAAAATAGTGTATAATGCCATTGTTATCATTTTGTCTTAGTTGTGAAAGGGAAGGCGTGGCAGCTCAACATTCCAAGATAAAGAGTGTTCAGGCAATTAATGGGATGTTGTACAAGAGAAAGATGTATCATAATTTGTCCAGGATATATATTGCAACACTAAGGAGGGATAAAAAATCTGAAAAGACTCCTCAAATGAATCCATATGTTGTGAATGTTAAATAAATAGAAAATAACAAAACACAGTGTACTGCAAGACCCATAAACGTCCAAGTGAAATAGACGAATAGGTAGAGAGGAAAATTCAGTTGAGTGCAAAATGTAATCGTGGAATCAAAATTTTCCAATATTAGCTGGATTAGTCATTGTGTGAAAGGTTTGGGGAAAGGGAAGTTTTACAAAGCAACTAGAATAGCATTTTAAGCCAGTGTGTTTAAGTTCCTACAAGAGGGAGGACGGGACTTGACTTAATTTTAATTAACAAAGGTTAGAGATGGATTTCATTATTAATTGAAGAGCATTTTACAAGCATTTTTCATTGTTCCATTAAATATAGGATTGGTTTGGTGTCGTGCAAGGATTGCCCTGAAATCAAAGTTTCCAACTGGGGGGAGGCTAACTTCAATAAAGTCACATATGATTCTACCAGAATTATCCGATTGCAGATCATTCCAAGTGAATCTTTCAGTGGAACGCATTCAGAAAGGAACTATGGAGAGGACAGGCCCAACATGTTCAAATAAATAGAACAGGTAGACTACCAAATCCTGTGAAATCAGTAACCAAGGGATAATGCAGTATTCGATTAACAGAAAGCAAATTACTACAAATGGCAGATATTGGTGAGTCAAAACCGCCGAAGACGAACAAAATGAAGCTTAAGAGGAGAATCAGGTAAGAAAATTAGGTAAGAAAGAATACTGGCAGTGAAAATGAAAGTTAATTCTCATGATACTGAAGGGCGGAGGCCCAATGAGGGCTACAACTCTCATTCATTCCGTGAACCAGAGAACATTAGCAGGTTAAAATGAATACTTTAGCTTTTTGTTCAACAGCGATGTCGCCAAAATGGCTACACAAATCAGAAAAAAAGGTTAGCGATGCAATAAAAGTAATTAGCACGGTAGACAGAGAGACAGTTCCACATCGTTATGTAGACTTAAAAGTAGTTGCATGTCCAGAGAGAGATAAACTACATCCCAGGTTTTGGGTTGAGGCAAAAAAAAGGACATAATCGGGAATCTTGCAAAAAAGTAATTCAGTTCCTCTCTGGCGACAGAAAAAGTGCTGGAGGACTGGAGGAGGTTGCCAGGCGGTAGACATGGGTTATACATTTGAAGTAGTCTACTTAGATTTCAATAAATATTTTCTACAATATCCCGTACAGGATACAAATGGAAAAATTAAGAGCACATATAATACAGGAAATTTGTCAAATTTGATCAATTAGCGTTTTGTAACAAACGATTTGCAAGTATGTGATCAATAATTTTGCAGGTGCTACAGAAATGATGACATGACCAATGGTGAGAACGAGAGGATTGCATTGCAGGAGTACATGGGTGTGCTGGTCAGATATAAAACGTTGCTGAACCACAGCTAATTTATTTTGTGTGATTCTGGATACCATATTACAAGAGGAATTTGGCAAGAGGAAGAGAGTAAAGCGATGTTTGACCAGAATGTTGCCTAGGCCGGAGAATTTATGGTTAGGAAGATTTCTGTTATGCTCGTAATAAGGTTTGTTTTTCATTACATCAGAGGATATTGAGAGGTGCAATGTAATGTCAGCGGAAATTGTCAGTGCACAAAATTTCATGTAATATTGGCAGGATAGACAGGAAGAAATAATTCTCTTCATTTATGGATCAATATCCACCAACATATATTAAAAATGAGGGGCGTGATTTAGAGAAAAGTGAGAGAAACAAGTTACCCTGAAGATGTTGGGACTCTGAAACTCAATGCGAGTAAGCGTGTCAAGGCATAAAAATCATTAAAATGTATGGATATGTGCACTAGCGATGCCAATGTACCCAAAACTAAGCCCTGTACGAGAAAACAACATTACTACCGTTGGTGGTTATTTCTGACTAACGTGGGCTCAATAGCGAATGGGGCTTTCTGAGTGATGTGGGTTTCTCTTGCTCTATGTCGAAAATTATGTTAATAGGCTTTGTTCAGATTTCCTGCCATGAATCCTTTACATTGCCTCCATTGTTAACACGCCGTAGTCTGCTCCAAACTCTGCAGCTCACACAATTATGTTTCAGTCATTCGACAGAGCAGTAACATAAGACCCAAGGACGTGACATAATTAGGAAATATTAGGTAGCACTTAAAAGGCATCCCGAAAGCCAAAGGTGTAGTAGTAATACAATACCAGTGAATACTTTCGGTTGTACATCGTGGTTCACATATAAAGAACGAGGTAGTGAACTCTGCACCATTTTGTGCACTGACAATTTCAAAGACAACAGTTGCTGTTCATTCCGTGCCATAACTGAAGGTGAATTTTTTTATGAGCCTGACTTCACTCATTTTTCTTTTGTATACTTTCAGAAAAGTCTTTAAGCTAGTAATTCTGCTTCTCATGGATCAGGCAGATGGCACTAGTCTTATAACACGTCTCACCAAGTGAAACAGAACAGAGCAAACCTATTAAAAGGACGTTACGTCTCACCTCAGTCTTCAAACATTAAAATAACAGCACATAA
>NW_025213027.1:15121-18740 GCF_004010195.1 Chiloscyllium plagiosum
CCAATGCATTTGGTTTTAAAATAATATTTTGCACTACTCCTTGTAAATAAAAGAAAAGGTGCTGTCAAGATGATCACAAGTATGAATTTCTGTTATACGAAGGTTTCAAAATTAATATGGAAGCATTCCTGGACAGGATGTTGGACGTTAAATTTCAGAAAGCATTGCGATTGTTTGAGATGTATTCAAGGATTTTGAAGAAAACGAGGATGGAATGTATGGGAGCTCTCGCCAGAAGATTTCAGTCTTCTCTGGATTCGGAGTAGGTGCCAGGAGACTGAATGTTCTCAGCATGATCCACGCAATAACAATGTTGTTGAACTAATGTGATGGCAAATGTCCAGAAACAATTGATTGGGATAAAATTAGCAATAACACAGGAAAAAGACATGGTTGTTCAGCTGCAGGCAGCACGGATGTCTAACATGAATTCAGTTTCACGAAGTTGTTGAATTGTTTTGAAGGGAAACCAGAAAGGGCTGATCAGGGTGGTGTTAACCTTCTGGCATACTAGGAATTTCAAAACGCATTTGATGCAGTGTAACGTAACAACCTTTGAGGAAAGGTGTAGGTCTTGGTCTAAGAGTGTCACTCGCAACATGTACATAAAATTAGCTGAACTAGGGAAACCAGAGCGTAATTGAGAGTTGGTGGATTTCAATTTGGAGGAAGGTGAGTAGTCGTGTTCAAATTAATCCACATCTTTGTTAATGTCCGCCAGAGATCAGATAAATGTACTGTTATGTATACGTTTTTGATTCAACAATATGTGCTTGAAATCTGTGTGATAGCTTGTTATTTTAATGACTTGTCGAACTAGATTAATTTAAGATATGTGGTCGGCATGTACGTGTTGGAATGAATGGTCTGCTTCCGTGTTGTTTACTCCATGATTCGATGAAGAACTCCAGCCATTAAAGCAGCAGTGACAGTGTGGATCTGAGTCACAATAAATAACATAAATCAGTAAGAAATGTAAAACCATGACTGTTTAGATTGGAGAATTCGATGGCAATATTAATCGTGGATCAGGATTAACATCGATTATCGTGTACATATCAATGGCATTGACATTACAGTAGAAGATTCATATTTCCAATAGGACTGGAAGTCCTGCAAGAATGCTGTGCTGCCATGATTCATGGGAAGACAAGTGAATCATGCTTCATGAGTTTTTTTTTTATGGCAAAGAAGCGATGTCATATGATGTTAGGATCGCATCATCCTCTTGAACAGCACGTTTATTGTTAATACAACGGGCAGTCCGACAAAAAAGTCTTACGACCAAACTCTACCATCACGTTTTTTTTTAGTTTTCAGTAGTCTCGTTGGGAATTTAGAAACGTGGGCATGGAGGTTACGGCAGTTGAGTGTTCCTCCAGCAGAATGTGGGAGGTAAGGATTACCATTAGTGCCCCTGCTGACTGCATCTGCAGGAAATGGACCCAACTCCAGATCCTCGAAAAGCGCATTTGGGAACTGGAGCTGGAGCTGGACGAAACTCGGATCATTCGGGAGGCGGCGGGGGTGATTGACAGGAGTTACAGGGAGTTAATCACATCTCAGATACAAAACGATTGTAGATGGTTACCGTCAGTGGATGGAAATGGGTTCAGCAGGAAGTACAGGGTTCCCTTGTAGCCGTCCTCCTCAACAACACCTATACTGCTTTAAATTCTGTGGGGGGGTGGGGGGGAGAACGACTCACCAGGGATAAGCAATAGGGCGCAGATCTTTGGAAAAGAGTCTGTCCCTGTTGCTTAGAAGGGAAGAGTGAAGAGGAGCAGAGAATTAGTCATTTGGGATTCCATAGTTATGGGGATAGATACAAGTTTCTGTGGGGACGAGATAGACTCACAGTTGGTGTGTTGCCTCACACGTGCCATGGTTCATGATGTCTTTGATCATTTTATCGGGACCCGTCCAGTTGAGTTGGAGAAGCCCCAAGTCGTGGTCCACATAGGGACCAATGAAATCGTAAGAAGAGAGGTGGGAATTTAAGGCGCAAATTCAGCGAACTGGGTGCAAGCTTAGAGCTAGAACAGACAGTGCTGTTATCTCCTGTTTGTTGTCCGTGCGATGTGCTAGCGAGGCGAGGAATATGGGGAGAGAGAGAGAGAGAGAGAGAGAGAGAGGAGTTGAACACATCACTACAGGGATAATGCAGGAAAGAGTGTTCTGGATTCCTGAAAAATTGGGCCTCTTTGTGGTGTATGTGGGATCTCTACGAACAGGATGGTATTCAGCTGAATCAAGGGGGTGCCAATATCTTGGAGGCGGGGCAATTTTGCTTATGCTCTTTGGATGGGTATAGATTAAGTCAGTAAGGGGATGGGAACCTAACTTGTAGTTTGAGTATGCAAGAGGTTTAATTAATGAGGTCCAAAATAAGGTTTCAAGGTCGCAGGACGGTATCAGCAATAAAGACATCGATTTGCAGAGTGCCGACTTCAACTCCAGGACCATCCAGAATACGGTGGGTGAACTTGCAGCAAGGGTTGGTACCTGGGATTTCGATGTTGTGGCCATTTCGGAGACATAGGTAGAACAGAGGCAGGAATGTTTGCTGCAGTTTCTGGGAATGAGGTGTTACAGTAAGAAGAGAGAATATTGTGAAAGGAGGTGCTGTGTGGCATTGTCAGTCAAGGACAGGTTGCGGAAAGGCCGTTTGAGGACTCGTCTATTGAGGTAATATGGACTGGGGTTAGCAACAGGAAAGTAGAGGTCACCCTGCTGAGAGATTTCTGTAGGTCTCCGAACAGTTCCACAGATGTAAATGAAAGGACAGCAAACAAATATCTCAATAGGTTCGAGAGCAAAAGGGTAGTAGTTATGGGGGTTTAACTTTCGAAATGTTAATTGGGAATACTATAGTTCAAGGACTTTAGATGGGTTAGTTTTTGTCCATTGTGGGCAAGAGAGTTTCCTGACACAATGTGTAGACAAGCCAACAATGGTCGAGGCCACATTAGATTTGGTGCTGAGTATGAACCAGGCCAAGCGTTAGATGTGGCGGTAGGAGAGCAATTTGGTGATAATGAATGTGATTCCGTTATGTTTACCTCAGCGATGGAAAGGGATAGGTATATATCTCAAGGCAAGAGTTATTGCTGTGGAAAGGCAATTACGATGCGATTAGGCAAGATTTAGAATGCATAAGATGGGGGAGGAATTGAAATGTGGAGCTTATTCAAGGAACAGTTAATGCAGGTTCTGTTGAACGTGGGAGCCATGATTTATGAAGGAAGTCGAACATCTTGTTAAGACGAAGAAGAAGTCTTATCTTAGAATCAGATGTGAAGGCTCAATTAGGGCGTGTGAGAGTCACATGTTAGCCAAGAACGACTTAAAGACAGAGTTAAGAAGATACAGCAAGGGACATGGGAACTCGTTGGCAGTTAGGGTCAAGGAAAATCCTTTGGCATTCTCTAGGTATACAAGCAATAAAAGAATGACGAGAGTAAGGTGAGGGCCAATCACAGAAAGTAGTGGAAAAATTGTGTGTGGAGTTAGAGGAGATAGGGGTAGTGTTAAGTGACTATTCTTCGTCAGTATTCACAACAGAAAAAGACAATATTGTCGATGAGAATACTGAGATGTGGGCTACAAGACTAGATAG
>NW_025213027.1:24565-30000 GCF_004010195.1 Chiloscyllium plagiosum
ATGATTTGGAGGAGCCGGTGTTGGACTGGGGTGTACAAAATTAAAAATCACACAACACCAGGTTATAGTCCGACAGTTTTATTTGGAAGCACTAGCTTTCGGAGCACTGCTCCTTCATCAGACCCTCATGAGGCAAGGTCATAAGACACAGAATTTATAGCAAAAGATTATAGTATCATGCAACTGAAACAATATATTGAACAAACTTAGGTTGGTGTTATGTTTTTCATCTATTAGAATGGGTTGCAGGTTTTGATTCATTAATATGTAAATTCCAGAGCTTCTTTTAAGTCACTTTCTTGAGATAACTTAAGATTTTATGAGAAAAGGTGACATCTCAGCTTAGACAATGCATTAAAGGTGTAAGGTCTGTCTGTATTCCAATCTTGAGTCATGCTGGTTCTACTTCCAAAGTAGGAGTTTATAAAATGTCACATGGTTGATTGCCTGCATTGAATGCCTGTAGTTTGTGTATTTTTTTTAGCAAGATAGAACGTATTGTATTTTGCAATTTGCAGAATTTTGTTTGTAAATGCATTCTATGATCATGCCCCACTATCTACCTGACGAAGGAGCAACACTCCAAAAATTAGCACTGCCAAATAAACCTGTCGGACTATGACCTGGTGTTATGTGATTTTTAATACAATTTAGAAGGTCCAATTTTGTGCCTGTGGTCACTTGACCACACAGTATTCCTGTTTCATTCACAACTCTATGATAATTTCATGTACTGAGAAACGATGGGCAAACTTGCCAATTTGCCAGCTTGGAAAGACAATGGAGCTCAGCTTAACTATATTTCAACAGGCTGCTTTTGAACAGCAGAGGAGAGATTATGAAAAATGAATTTGAAACAACAAGAGCTGAAACTTCCACACCCTGCCTGCTTCTCTGATAATTCCAAAAAGTTACATTTGATGAAAAGGCAACATGGAAAAACAACCATTCACCAAGTGTTCAAAGATCCGTACAGATTTCGGTACTGCTGAAGAAGGGTTATATCTGAAACATTGATTTCTCCACCTCCCGATGCTGCCTGGCTTGCTGTGTTCTTCCAGCCTCCTGCTTGTCTACTGCAGATATGAATGAGCAAATATTCAACTATGGTCTCAGGTTTAAGATATAACACTCAAAGTCTACAAGGATGGTTAAACTGCAATGCCTTACTTCTATCTGTAATGCTCCCTCCTTTTCAAAAATGTTTACCGGGGTATTTGATATTTGTTTTTATTAATTTTATTAGTTTTTTTCTCAATTAGTGTAGATAACAAAATTCTTCTTTTTTAACTCAGGAAAACATTGGTAATTGACTCCTTCATTTGATAGTGAACTATATTTTAATTGATGTATGATAACTACCTACTAAAGAGAAATTAAACATATTTGTGGCGACCAACTGAGAGGAGTTTAAAAAGAAGAAAGTCAATTACTTTTGCTTTTCTGGTTATAGTATATATTCTTCTAGTAAAGGCTTATATCTTCCTAGAAAAATAATTTAACCCTGAACTGTATTGCTCTAATGCCACCATTTGAGTTCCTCTCCTGGGTGATATGCTTCTCTCATTAAGAGAACACCATGTAACTGCTTTGACAGTATCATTTCTTTCATCTAATATTTATAATCACATGCCTTGAGTTTGGGATGGGACTATTGATTTGGTGAAACACCACTGTCATACTCCAACCACCAGGAAGGGACAGTGCATTTCCAGGCCGTTGACTTTGTTCTGTGCGGTAGAAGATCTACAGTCTTGCTTAGTTGTGTAGCATTTAACATTAAAATCAGCTGTTAACAAATTCGAAAAGATCTTTGAGCTTCAATTCATCATGGGTTTTCCAACCTCCCCTTATACAAATGAAATTGCACAGAGTGGTTGCTTATGGTTTTTCACGTGTTGCTGGTTTAGCTATTTTCTAGCTCGACTGATTGCCTTCATTGTCAGCCTATGAAGCAAACTTGAGAATGACCTCGAATTGAATTGGTCTGCTTTTAGTGCATGTTCATTAAGTCTACTGCTTAAATATTTCATTACTCCTCTTTTAAACTGAAATTGAATTGTGTATTTGTTCAATTTCATATCTTATCTATTATCAGTATGTGACTTAGAATTTTTCATTATTGATCTGTTCATTTTTATCGTAGCCTAGAAACTCATCTGCTATAACAGTAATGCCTTGCAGGTTTCAAGTCTTTCAATGTTCATCTCTGAAATTCCACAGCAGTTGGAAAGATGCCAAAAGAAGTTCACAACAATCTTTCAAATACAAGTGAAAAACTATTCAGCAGAGTGAATTTTTTATTTAATGCAATGTATTAAAAGCCATATTTTGTACCTATTATTGTAAATCAATTCATTTTTGCTAGCTTATAGAGAATATTATCTATAGTTCTAAACTATTACATTAGTGTGTCTTATTTAATGATGATTTGGAGATGCCGGTGTTGGACTGGGGTGTACAAAGTTAAAAATCAGACAACACCAGGTTATAGTCCAACAGGTTTACTTGGAAGCACACTAGTTTTCGGAGCGACGCTCCTTCATCAGGTGATTGTGATGAAGGAATGTCGCTCTGAAAGCTAGTGTGCTTCCAAGTAAACCTGTTGGACTATAACCTGGTGTTGTCTGATTTTTAACTTTGTACACCCCAGTCCAACACCGGCATCTCCAAATCATCATTAAATAAGACACACTAATGTAATAGTTTAGAACTATAGATAATATTCTCTATAAGCTAGCAAAAATGAATTGATTTACAATAATAGGTACAAAATATGGCTTTTAATACATTGCATTAAATAAAAAATTCACTCTGCTGAATAGTTTTTCACTTGTATTTGAAAGATTGTTGTGAACTTCTTTTGGCATCTTTCCAACTGCTGTGGAATTTCAGAGATGAACATTGAAAGACTTGAAACCTGCAAGGCATTACTGTTATAGCAGATGAGTTTCTAGGCTACGATAAAAATGAACAGATCAATAATGAAAAATTCTAAGTCACATACTGATAATAGATAAGATATGAAATTGAACAAATACACAATTCAATTTCAGTTTAAAAGAGGAGTAATGAAATATTTAAGCAGTAGACTTAATGAACATGCACTAAAAGCAGACCAATTCAATTCGAGGTCATTCTCAAGTTTGCTTCATAGGCTGACAATGAAGGCAATCAGTCGAGCTAGAAAATAGCTAAACCAGCAACACGTGAAAAACCATAAGCAACCACTCTGTGCAATTTCATTTGTATAAGGGGAGGTTGGAAAACCCATGATGAATTGAAGCTCAAAGATCTTTTCGAATTTGTTAACAGCTGATTTTAATGTTAAATGCTACACAACTAAGCAAGACTGTAGATCTTCTACCGCACAGAACAAAGTCAACGGCCTGGAAATGCACTGTCCCTTCCTGGTGGTTGGAGTATGACAGTGGTGTTTCACCAAATCAATAGTCCCATCCCAAACTCAAGGCATGTGATTATAAATATTAGATGAAAGAAATGATACTGTCAAAGCAGTTACATGGTGTTCTCTTAATGAGAGAAGCATATCACCCAGGAGAGGAACTCAAATGGTGGCATTAGAGCAATACAGTTCAGGGTTAAATTATTTTTCTAGGAAGATATAAGCCTTTACTAGAAGAATATATACTATAACCAGAAAAGCAAAAGTAATTGACTTTCTTCTTTTTAAACTCCTCTCAGTTGGTCGCCACAAATATGTTTAATTTCTCTTTAGTAGGTAGTTATCATACATCAATTAAAATATAGTTCACTATCAAATGAAGGAGTCAATTACCAATGTTTTCCTGAGTTAAAAAAGAAGAATTTTGTTATCTACACTAATTGAGAAAAAAACTAATAAAATTAATAAAAACAAATATCAAATACCCCGGTAAACATTTTTGAAAAGGAGGGAGCATTACAGATAGAAGTAAGGCATTGCAGTTTAACCATCCTTGTAGACTTTGAGTGTTATATCTTAAACCTGAGACCATAGTTGAATATTTGCTCATTCATATCTGCAGTAGACAAGCAGGAGGCTGGAAGAACACAGCAAGCCAGGCAGCATCGGGAGGTGGAGAAATCAATGTTTCAGATATAACCCTTCTTCAGCAGTACCGAAATCTGTACGGATCTTTGAACACTTGGTGAATGGTTGTTTTTCCATGTTGCCTTTTCATCAAATGTAACTTTTTGGAATTATCAGAGAAGCAGGCAGGGTGTGGAAGTTTCAGCTCTTGTTGTTTCAAATTCATTTTTCATAATCTCTCCTCTGCTGTTCAAAAGCAGCCTGTTGAAATATAGTTAAGCTGAGCTCCATTGTCTTTCCAAGCTGGCAAATTGGCAAGTTTGCCCATCGTTTCTCAGTACATGAAATTATCATAGAGTTGTGAATGAAACAGGAATACTGTGTGGTCAAGTGACCACAGGCACAAAATTGGACCTTCTAAATTGTATTAAAAATCACATAACACCAGGTCATAGTCCGACAGGTTTATTTGGCAGTGCTAATTTTTGGAGTGTTGCTCCTTCGTCAGGTAGATAGTGGGGCATGATCATAGAATGCATTTACAAACAAAATTCTGCAAATTGCAAAATACAATACGTTCTATCTTGCTAAAAAAAATACACAAACTACAGGCATTCAATGCAGGCAATCAACCATGTGACATTTTATAAACTCCTACTTTGGAAGTAGAACCAGCATGACTCAAGATTGGAATACAGACAGACCTTACACCTTTAATGCATTGTCTAAGCTGAGATGTCACCTTTTCTCATAAAATCTTAAGTTATCTCAAGAAAGTGACTTAAAAGAAGCTCTGGAATTTACATATTAATGAATCAAAACCTGCAACCCATTCTAATAGATGAAAAACATAACACCAACCTAAGTTTGTTCAATATATTGTTTCAGTTGCATGATACTATAATCTTTTGCTATAAATTCTGTGTCTTATGACCTTGCCTCATGAGGGTCTGATGAAGGAGCAGTGCTCCGAAAGCTAGTGCTTCCAAATAAAACTGTCGGACTATAACCTGGTGTCATGTGATTTTTAACTTTGTCCACCCCAGTCCAACACTGACATCTCCTCATCATTCTTAAATAGATGCACAGCTGAAGCAATCAGATCTGACAGAAAACTGGCCAAACTAAATGAAACAGCAGCCAGCAATTATTAGCTATGGAGAACAGTGGAAGCAAAGATCAAAGGTTCAACAGGAACCAGTTCCAACCAGCCAGAGGGTTGTGTATTGGAAAAGTGTCAATCAGACATTCTGACATATTGACTGCCTGAGTATGCGCACTTTATACCCCCTCTATGGCAACAATGTAGGGTGTTGGCACAACCCCATTGGATGATTTGAACCCAGTGCATGACCCCATTAGCCAAAAGCCACAGAACATTCTGGAAGATAAGGGAGGTGCA
>NW_025213028.1:0-598 GCF_004010195.1 Chiloscyllium plagiosum
AGAGGGCACTTTGCTTGGGACGCCTCAATATGCAGCCATATTGAGTTTGGATCGTTACCTACCCAATTGCAGACAAAGGACAGCAGAAAACTCAATTGATACCTTCTGATGTCTGGGAAATCAACTCCTCCCCCTCCTTGAGGCAATTGCAATTTAGTAAGTTTGATGAGGGGCCACCCAAAGGAACCAAACTACCCCATAAGCTTCTGCAGCGTTAACTCGGGAAACATTATAGGGAGAATACGCATGGTATAAAGCAAACGAGGAAGAACATTCATCTTAATGAGAGATATTTGGCCAAGCCATGAAATTGGAAGAGCCTCCCATCTCTGGAGATCTCACCTCATATTGTCGAGCAAGTGAGCAAAGTTAGTCCGAAATAACAGATCACACTTGGGGGTAATAAAAATGCCTAGGTACCGGAGCCCTGCCCGTGACCACTTAAAAGGGAACTTAGAGCCACCTTCAACATCTGGCACATTCTTAAGGTTCCCCAAAGGCATAGCCTCCGATTTTGCAAAGTTAATCTTATACCCTGAAATAGCCTCAAATGAATTGATGCATTGTATCAAATGGGGTATGGTCATCGTGTTCGATT
>NW_025213028.1:12161-13846 GCF_004010195.1 Chiloscyllium plagiosum
TTGTCTGTAACATCTACCATTGTTTGCAGGCACGTTTCATTCTTGCATGCACATTTTAGCTAATACAAAAACAATTATGTATTTCCTTCACATAGTTTTCATTTTTGTTGACTCAGCTCTTGGTTGAAGCAATTATACACTGGTGTGAGTGCATAAACCTTGCATAAATAATTATGATTGCAGAAGTGACACTACTTTACCTATATCCCAAAATTTCCCCCTTTTTCTTTAATTACAATTTGTTTATCTTCTGCATTTTTCTTTTAAGCATTGCCCCCAAAATTCGCAAGCAACATTCTGGAGATTTCATCCATCTTGGTCTCACTCATCCCCTCATTATTTAATCGACAAAGTTCCTCTGCCTGATTCCATTTTAGGGATATCTGTTTTATTTAGGCTGTCTCAGTCAGTCTTTGGGTGGGTCCTCGTATACAGGGCATGATACAACAGCCAATGGCGACCAATACCCTGGCTACTACTATCAGGTAAGTAAGGATGGAAACCACCACCCCCTTCCATTTTCCAAACCATGATTCACGCCATCCCGTGAGAGATGTATCTACTCCTGAATTCTCAGCCAGTTCCTCTGCTAAGGTAGTCAATCCCCTTAAGGTCCGAGTAATTGAAACATCAAGTGCAGTGTTATTAGGAATAAAGGTGCAACAGCTTCCTCCTAACATCACACACACACACACACACTTTTTTCCGCTAAAATCATATCAAGGGCCCTTCTGTCTTCCCATGCCATAATACTTGTCGCATCAAGCTGTTCTGATATTCCTTGAACCGCATCTCTTGTATAATTTATAAATCGCTGTTGATTATAGAAAATGCATTTTATCCAATGTGCATTTTTATTAATTGTTGCCAACCAAAGGGGAGCTGACTCAAAGCCTTCTGCAATCTGATGACGAGCCTTGAACTCATCAGGTACCCTCCTCGGGACTCCTCCAGAATCGAGATAAATCCTGTCATCGAAAGAAGTGTCTAACAGTGATCTCTTACTCCTTTCCTTTTTCCCCACTATATTTTCCTTCTCAAATACCAATTGTACAATTGCACATATCCCTCTCCAATCCGTTGGTAGGGTGGGTCTCAATATTTTACCTCCACAGTACCACCAGAGATCCGCTCGGGGAGTCTTTGGTGCTGAGTAGTTCCCTCCCTTGTCCGTTATCGGTGACATTCTTAATCTCTGTACATATTTTCAGCTCCCCCAAATCTCCAGACTGACTTGTATCTCGTCTATGCACACACATCGTGTGATTTCCGACTGCAGCTGAAAACGTAGGGAGTCTTTTGAATCTTTCTTCTCCAAGGGAGCGAACATCAGAGATAGGGAGGTACAATTCCTATCATTCCATACAGTATTATCCTGTTACAGGGCTATTATTCATTTCATGCCCTTCCTGTCTCGCTTACACCCGAGCGGAAAGGGAACAACCTGGGTCACTGGCCTACCGGAGGCATATGCATGGCAATTGCTCTTGTTCAGACTTTTTACAGTATACTTTACCCATTCAAACCAGGCGTTTGCATCCCCATACCCAGTTTCTATTTCGATAGTCTGTTTCAAGTCCTCTATCTCTATGATTTTTACTAGTTCAGGATCATCGGGAGGGGTGAAAGGTTGTACCTTACTATCCAATAGTTCTGAAGAAGGGCTTATGCCCGAAACTTCGATT
>NW_025213028.1:14714-26349 GCF_004010195.1 Chiloscyllium plagiosum
TATTATCAATTTAGAGAGCTGTCGTTTGAGTGTTTGGTTCATTCTCTCAACCCTTCCTGATGATGGTGGGTTCCATGGAGCATGGAACTCCCAGGAAATTCCCAACCCGTTCATTATCTCCTGCAACACTTTCGAGGCAAAATGAGTTCCTTGGTCGGAATCTATACGGTTCACTAGCCCATATCGGGGAATTATGTGCTCTAATATTGTTTTAGACACCCCACTCGCAGTGACGGTAGCTAGGGGGTATGCCTCAACCCAACCAGATAGTTGATATACTATCACCAGCATATATTTTAGTCTTCCTACTCTGGGTAGTTCAGTATAATCTACTTGTATACTCTGGAAGGGTCTCAATCCTGGGTCTCTTCCTCCCGGGGTCTGTTTTCTGAAGACTTTCTTATTTACCTTTCTGCATATTATACATGCCTCACATATTTGTTTAGCAATTGTATATAATCCTTTACATCCGTATTCCCTAAGAACTATAAGATATGTTGCTTGTACTCCCCAATGGCTGACTTGATGTAGGACAGCCATAATTTCTCGCATCATCATTTTGCTTAACATTTCCCGTCCATCAGGTAACATCCAATGCCCGTCTGCTGTTTTTTGCATACCCAAAATCTTTCAATTATTTTTCTTCACGTTCAGTAAATATAGGAGCTTCCGGGGATCAAGGACAATAGGTGTTAGGGAATGAATCAGCACTCCTTGTGGGTCCAGGCCTGATTCCTTAGCCACTTCATCGGCTAATCTATTCCCCCTAACTTCTGGTTTATTTCCTTTCTGATGACCATTTAGGTGCACTACCGCTATTTCTCGGGGGAGTAATATGGACTCCAAGACCCGTTTAATCAACTCCTCATTTGTTAATTCCTTACCCCGGCTATTGATGAGTCCTCTTTCCTGCCAGATCTTTCCAAAAGTGTGCACAACACCAAATGCATATTTAGAGTAACTGTATGCTGCTCCCTCTTTATTTTCTAACGCCCTAAGGGCTGTTTCCAATGCATAGAGTTCGCAGGTCGGAGCTGGCCACCCATTTGGCAACTTTCCACACTACTTTCGTCCCGTCTACAACTGCATACCCATTATGTCTTTTCCCTTCAGTCACCCGGGGATGATCCGTCTATAAAAAGTCCAGCTCCTGCATGAAGCGGAACATCTCTCAGGTCCATGAGGACCTTAGTTTGGTATTCTATAATATCAAGGCAGTTGTGCCCTGGATTCTGAGGAGATTCTCCTTCCGCTTTCCAAAGAAAGGCAGCTTGATTTAAACAATTGCCAGTGACCAACACGAGATCATCATTTTGTATTAATATTGCCTCATATTTCAGAACCTGCGAGTCTGTCAACCATCGCCCAGCTTTTTGGTTTAGGATCGTTCTCACTTGGTGTGGGGTGCTTACTATTAGGGCTCCCCCAAATGTAAGCTTCCTGCTTTCCTCCACCAACAATGCAGTGGCAGCCACGGCCTGCACACACTCAGGCCAGCCCGGGATACTGGATCCAATAGCTTCGAAAGATATGCTACTGGCTGTTTCATTCCTCCCCACCTCAGGGTTAATACTCCCAAAGCCGCTCCCTTATCTACGGTAGCAAAGAGGTGGAAAGGTTTCTATAGAGGAGGTAAGGCTAACACGGGGGCATGGATCAAATCTCTTTTGAATTCTTAAATAGTTCTTTTTCCTCTCCTTCCCAACTCAGACACATTGGTTCCTCCTCTAAAAGTTTGAGATATAATTTATTCGTCTTTTGAGCATAAGAATCAATCCACAATCTGCAATATCTCTTTAAACCCCAAAAATTACGTAATTCCCGTTTGGTCCTCGGCAGTGGAATCCCCAGTATTCCCTCTAACCGTTCCGGGCTTATATTTCGCTTTCCCTCACTAACTCAATGTCCCAGGTATTTCACTTCTCGCTCCACATATTGTATTTTGTTTTTAGATACTGGCAGTCCCTGCTGAACCAGGAAATTCAATATTTTTTTAGTGGCTTCTACTACTCTTTCTTCTCTCTTTCCTGTTACTAAGAGGTCGTCTACATACTGCAACAGGATAGTTCCCTTGGGGCTGCTATATTTCTCCAATATTGTTCTAACATCTGTCCAAATAAATTCGGGGATTGCCTAAACCCCTGGGGGAGCGCGGTCCACCGGTATTGCTATTTCCGTCCTGTCTGGGGATCTTCCCATTCAAAGGCAAAAAAAATTCCTACTTTACTCCGCCAAGGGACAATCCCAAAAGGCATCCTTTAAATCTATCACACTAAACCATTTGTGGTCATGAGGGATCTTACTTAATAATGTATTTGGCACCACTGGGAGTCTGACCTGTTCTATTCGACACAATGTTCTCAAATCCTGCACCAATCGATAAGTTCCATCGGATTTTCGCACTGGTAGAATTAGGATATTATAAGGAGACATACATGGCTCCAACAGTCCATCTCTAGACCCTCAATTACTGGCTGCAGTCCTCTTTTACCTTCTATGGAAATGGGATATTGTCGCTCATAAAAAACGTCCCCTTTCCTTTTTAAACTTATTTCTAGGGGACGGATCTGTATTTTTCCACGAGTCCCTTCTCTAGCCCATATAATACGGTCTATTTCTCTCTCGACATCTTCTGTCAATATTGCCAGTTGTGCAACTAACTCTTTTTCCTGAATTCAAATCTCTAGTCCAAAGAGGATAATTAAATCTCTCCCTAGTTAGTTACTTCCTATATCAGGGATACACAACAGTTCCCCTGTGACTGTATCCTTCGGAACTTATATAATCGTAATTTCAAATACTGGAACAGTAAATCCCTCCCCTTTTACGCCGGAAACAGTAATTGACCGTGTTGACAATCCTACTTTCTTTGGTTTAAAATTCAGTGACGACCGTGCTACCCCCGTATCTACTAGGAAGGCTACCTCTTCCCCACAGGGTCCCACCTTCAAGTTTATCAACAGTTCCTGGTGGCTCCCAGGGGGCAGGAACCCCTGACACCCCTATTCTTCATCAAAATTCATAAGCGGAATTGCCCTTTCTTCCATTTGTAGATCTCCCGCTTAAAATGCCCGAGTTTCTGCAATAACAGCATCCTGCCTGTGGAGACTTCCATCTCTGCCCCTGTCGCCCGAACCCTCTATCAAATGCTCCACTTTTCCCTCTCCCTCTCCTTCTCCCTCTCTGTCCTACATGCTGCCACCAACCGCTCCGATTGCTCACTATCGGTTCCATTCTTTTCTTAACTACCTCGTCAATCGTAGCTACCATCAGTTTTGCCTTCTGTTTTTGTCTCTCGTGCTCTCTCTTTGCAAACACTTTCTGTGCCTCTCTTAACAATTCATCTAATGGTGTTTCACTCCACCCTTCTATCTTCTGTATGTTTCTCTGTGTCTGGCCATGCCTTTGTCACAAAATATATTTCAAAAGACCCTTTGCCACTGGGTCCTCAGGGTTCATTCCAGAGTGTTTACGCATTGAGTCTCTTAATCTTTGCAAGAAAGCTGAGGGTGTCTCATCTTTCTCCTCTTTAACTTCAAATGCTTTAATCAAATTCTGCGACTTAGGAACTGCCTCTCTTATTCCTTTTAGAATCAGGTCTTTCAATTCCATCATTTCTTCCCTATGCTCCGGGTTTTGATTTTCCCACTGGGTGTCTCTGAGGGGAAATTCCGTCTCTCACTGTCCAGTATCCCCATCCCCAATGGGGAGTTCCCGGTCCCATATTTTAATGGCTGCTCCTGGTATAAGTCCCCTTTCTTCCCCAGTAAATAGTACATTCAAAATAGACATTAACTCAGTCCATGTATACAGACTGGGCAACAAGAATTGATCAATTTGTTCAGACAACCCTACCGGATCCTCAACCAGGACCTCCCCACTGGTGAAGGGGACAATTACAAACACAATCCCTTTGTCCCCTATTGGTACCTCCCGAAGGGATAAGTCTTTATATTCTTCCCCTTTTTTGTTTTTGTTTCTCGCCCTTAGGCTTTCGTTTAGATACTCCAGAGGCCTCCTCTACATCTACTTTATCTTCCCTTCCTTTTGTTGAGGATTGAGGGTTGGGAACAACAACATCCCGGTCCACCGCCCCTTCGTTCTCCTCTTGTGGGTCATCCGTTCCCTGTCCCTGTCTGTCTGTCTCTCCTCCTCCCCCATTTTCACCTAGTCTGATTTTATGGTACGGGGGGGCGGGAGTGCAAACAGTCAAAAGGATCCCAGGGACTGGGGTGGGGGGGGGGGGAGAAGAGGGGGAATCCTTTGTCTTTTCTACCATCATTCCCAAACTGCCCTTCCAACAGGACGCATAATCAGCCTCTTCTTGACTAAACGTTTGTTTTTTATTCACATACAAATCTGAATACTGACAGACCCAATCCTCATCCGAATCATACTTTATCCAGAAGACAACTGGATGAAGGATTGGTTCTTTGGTCCATACTAAACAACAATATTTAATTATTTTCTTTTTTTCTTTTTCCCTTGTACATGTGTTTCATTGACCATTCCCTCAACATCCTCCCCAACGGACTTTCAGGAGGAATGTTACCAGGGACTTGTTCTTCCTTTACTCCGTGACAGTTCGACTTACTCTGCTAACCCCCATTTCTCGGGGCCCTCACCAGTCCCTCAGCGATTAAATACCCCTTTTCCTGGCCACCAAGTTAATACTTAAAAATCAGTTTTCTCACGTTGGTCTGTGCACAGAGTTGCCTGGCCCCTTTTTTTCCATATTTTTTATCGACCTTCTTTCACTGTCTGATTCAGATGTCTCTCTTGGGGGATTCGTACCAGTCGCCCAAGGGAGCGGACAAAACTGGGACAAGAAACCGCTCCTCAATTGTGAATGGGAGACATCTTTCCAGTGTCCAGGGCCAGCCACACTCCCCGGCGATGGAAGAATATCCCGGACAATCCACCAATTGTGAGAAACTAAGCCCACTCACTTTAATAATTTCAGTGCGAGACAATATCCGAAGCAATCAGTATGCTTATTATACGCTTGCAAGCGTGGTGCCTGAAATAGACACGCAGAGTTTAACAAGTACATAGGATTCACTACTCCAAACCCGCTGCCCATTACTATTGTTTCTCTCTTGCCTTATCCGGCCTTGTGCATAACGAAGTGCAGGTTTTACTTGGCCTTTTCACCACATCCTGGTTGTGGTCAACTGTTAGGTATATACTCCTTCACTGCGATCTATTTCCCCCACTTGTGACATTTCCTCCCCTTCCCCAACCAGTTTGAAACTTACTGCATTTTAATTGGGGTTTGTTTTCTGTTTTTGCAGAAATGGGAAACAAATGCTTATAACGACTGCTTGTACAAGCATATCTTGTTTAACCTACATCCTCACAGTACCTTATCTATTTGTCTGTACCATCTACCTTTGTTTGCAGACACCTTTCATTCTTGTATGCACATTTTAGCTAATATGAAAACAATTATATATTTCCTTCATATAGGTTTCATTCTTGTTGACTCAGCTCTTGGTTGAAACAATTGTACACTGGCGTGAGTTCATTTTCCTTGCATAAGTAATTATGATTGCAGAAGTAACAATACTTCACCTGTAACCCACAGTTGGTAGTGTAGTGAACAAAGAAGAAATGGAATACAGAAAATGTGCAGCCCAGGAACAAGCCCTTTGGACAGTCGAGCCTGAGCCGGTCCAAATCAAATATCTACACATGTCGCCCAATTTCTAAGCATCCGTATCCCTCTGCTTCTCACTTACTCAGGCATCTGTCCAGGCGCACCTGAAATGTTACCAGGGACTTTTTCTTCCTTTACTCCGTGACAGTTCGACTTACTCTGCTAACCCCCATTTCTCGGGGCCCTCACCAGTCCCTCAGCGATTAAATACCCCTTTTCCTGGCCACCAAGTTAATACTTAAAAGTCAGTTTTCTGACGTTGGTCTGTGCACAGAGTTGCACAGTGAAGTACCACTTTTTCCTGATTTAGATCAATAATTCAAACTTTTTTTTAGGAGTCATGATTGAGAAGTTTACTGACGATACATAGTCGTGTAGTTGACTATGTTGAATAATGTCAGGGACCGCAGAGATGTAGCCATCAGGTGGAAAGGAAAAATGGTGAATGTAATTGAATCCAGACCAATGAGTGGTAGTGAATTTGGGGAGTTGTAACAATAAAAGTGAGGATTCTGAGTGGTGTACAGGAACAAAGAGATCTTGGAGTGGACATTCACAGATCCCGGAAAACAGGGACAAGGAGATCAGTTGTTCGAGAGGTTTTTGGATATTTTCTATTGTTGACCAGAGACTGTGGATGACATTCGATCTTTAGCAACCGCCAGTTTAGGAAACAACTAAAGGAACGAGCACAAGTCTGGTCCATGCAATAATCTACATTTTTAAAAATTGAAAGGTGAAAGATATAGGGCTGAACTATAAATCTTTGCCCATCAAACTACTTCACCACTCAATGAATTTACCACTGATTCCTCTCCAAGTCATGCTGGTATGTGCCTTGGATGGTAATTTGTAAATGGTGACGTTTCAATGCATCTTCAAACTTGTCCTTATAGTCGGTACAGGTTTTGAGCTTTGAAGGTTCTGTCACCAAAGCCTGGATGACTTATTCCAGTAAATCGTCTATGTGGTGCACTCTGCTACAATTGTGCCTTAGAAGTTAAGGGAATAAATATCTGGTGTTGAACAATATACAGTTAAGTGACTGCATTGTCGTGGAGGGTGCCCAGTTCCCTCAGTGGTGTTGAAGCTGCAATCACCTAGGCAAATGGAGAGAGTTCTATTAAACATCTAAATTGTGCGTTGCGGACTATGTAGACTTCACGGAGACAAGAGTTGAGTTAATAATCAAACAAAGTCGACCGACGGACATGTTTTTGTCGTCAACTTCTTTATATGGGCGGTCAGGTTCTATTTCTCCTAAATACGAGCTCCCAGGACGATTACACGGAGAAATTCAGTAACAACGAAGCCATTGAATGTCAATCGAATATGATTAGATTCTCAGAGTTGTCAAAGTTATCTTCGCTGTGTTTGGTCCTTCTGTGGGTCAATCCGTTTCTAATCGCTTTCTTTCTGATTTCAAGTTCCATTTCCCGTATGCGCCTGAAATTTCAGCTGTTTCCTTGCCGAAATTTTTCCACCTGCCTTAATAATATGTAAGGACGCTGTACGGGACAGCGCAGACTTCCTGACAGGTTGCTAATTCTGTATACAGTAGAACTTCGTGGAATGATTGGTTAGGCTGGGATTATTCTCCTTGAAACAAAGGAGGAGGAGGGAAACTTTATAATCACGTAATAACATTTATAAACGGTCAATATTCGTGGGATCTTGACAGGGTAGATACGGGCAGGTGATTTGCTGAATCTTATTCAGCTGCATACGTGACCGATTTTTTTTACATCTAAAGTCGTCCAAATTAGACATTGTTTCCTCGCACCTGCCAACCCCCACACCCCACTTTTACACAGGCTGTCTCTCTCTCCTGGTGAAACCCACTGCTTGTGTGTCTCTAAATGTGCCTTTCCAAATATTTTGGAAACGGATTCTGAATGACAGAAATTTTGCTCCCATTATTTCTTTGTCCTCCATCGATGGTTTTGAAAGCCTGACGTTCAGAAATTTACGAACTTGAAAGAGTGAATTTACCACCTATTTACTCTCCCCAAACCTCAAATACCCTGGAAACCTTCTATTCGGTTTTGCTTGATTTAGTTTCAAATTATCCAACACACAAATAAATGACATTGCATTCCCATGAAACGCCGTCAGCATCGTCTCTAATGTCTTAGCAGCCCAGTAAACGCTGGCAGTGTCCTCTCTGATAGAATCACAGATTCCCAACAAGGCAGAAAGTGCAATTCAAACAAACGAGTCTGTCGGGTCACTCTGAACAGCATCTCAGCCAGACCTAGCTCCCGTTTTTATCCCCGCAGGCCTCTGGCTTGTGATTTCAAATAAATCTGCTGGAATAAAACCTGGCATCGTGTGATTGCTGACCTTATCACTGCGTTACCCCATGGCTAATTCACTTAACTTACTGAATTCACTCCCTGGGCATATCAGTGAAATTTAACATGGCAAATCCACTTAAATTACAGAATTAAGAGCAGTGCGAACCACTGAGCAAATGTACCATCATATTGAACACTATCAGTAGCACGTGTAATGGCTTCACACACTGGTGTAAACTCAGTCTAGTGAAAGCCAGCTGCGCCGACCAACCCGAATTCAATGCATCCAAACGCGGTTCTACGCTGTACAACCTCATTAGCGCTGCTGGAAATGTTTCTGCACTCAGGTCTGAATGGGTTTACTCTGTTTTCTTCCTCAGATTCCTGCTTTAAATAAACATATCAGTCAGGAACAACTCTATATAATGGTTTTAATCACAACAAAAAACACAATGTGCAGTTTGCAGAAGTTTTGCACTGTCACCGACACTCTCCACAGGAGCTGCAGTCCTTCTCCAGTTGACTCAGACAGCACTGTCCTTCCGGTGACATATCCAATCGAGAATGGAAGACCAAGCATGAATAACCTTCACTGGGGAACAGAGCGTCAGGTTTAAAAACTTTACGATGCCCCTAGCGGAGAATTGAGCCCTGTGACAGGTGGGGACACAATTCACGATACTGTGGAGGACAACAACAGCAGCCTGTTGTGGCCGCACTTTTCCAACACAACTGCTCAACGACCTGAATCAAATTTTCCATTGTTTAGCCCATAGTCTTATATGTTTTGCCACCACAAATTAACATCTCAATTTTTTTCAGGTTGGAAGCGTTTCCACCTCTTTGACCCTTTCCGCACATCTCCTCAAAACTTTCTGCCATTTCCCGAAATCTCTTGGCCCCAGTGTTCGATCCCTCCATCAATAAGAAACGCTTCTTTCAGTCTACCCTATCCATATCCCTCATTATTTTGTACATCTCAGTCATGTCTTCTCCAATCTCCTCTGCTCGGCGACAAACAACCCCAGTCTATCCAATCTCTCCACATAACTGAAACTCTTCAGCCCAGACAATATGCCATTGAATGTCTCTTGAAACGTTTCCATTGCGATCACATCTTTGCTATACTGTGAATTGCAGAACTGCACACAGTTATTTGGCTAGAGCCGAATTAACTTATTTTTTTCTATTCTGTTACAGTATGAGGGCGTCGCTGGCTCAGCAGTATTGATTGTGAACCCTAAATGCACAGCGGGCAGTTGAGACTCAACCGTATTGGAGTCTGGAGTCACATCGAGGCCCGACCAGGTAACAATAGCAGGTTACTTCCTCAAAGGACGTCATTGAAACCGATCATCAATAATAACGCTTCTTTCAGTCTATCCTATCCATATCCCTTATTATTTTGTACATCTCAGTCATGTCTTCTCCAATCTCCTCTGCTCGGTGACAAACTACCCCAGTCTGTCCAATTTCTTCTCATAACTGAAACTCTTCAGCCCAGACAATATGCCATTGAATGTCTCTTGCAACGTTTCCATTGCGATCACATCTTTGCTATACTGTGAATTGCAGAACTGCACACAGTAATTTGGCTAGAGCCGAATTAATTTTGTTTTCTCTTCTGTTCCAGTATGAGGGCGTCGCTGGCTCAGCAGTATCGATTGTGAACCCTAAATGACAGCGGGCAGTTGAGACTCAACCGTATTGGAGTCTGGAGTCACATCGAGGCCCGACCAGGTAACAATAGCAGGTTACTTCCTCAAAGGACGTCATTGAAACCGATGATTTTGTTTTTTCAACGATTGACCATGGATTTATAGATGTTATTAGATTCGTAATTCCAAATATTTATTGAATCTCAATTCTAACATCTGGCATGGTTGGAGTCAAACCCGAGTCCCTGGTTCATTTGCTTGGTATCTGAGTTAACAGTCCAGTCGTAATAGTGCTCAGCAATTGCAGAAAACCCGTGAAACTAATCTTTCTCAATGAAGTCGCTTTTCCTCGATATTGTCCTGTGTCATTTTCCGGAGCTTGTCCCCCAATATTCGCAGGTCCATATCAGTAAAAGCTGCTACCTGAGGATTGGCCTCACAACAGCGGTAAGCAAATGGATCAAATGGATCAATTGGTCCAGATGGTGGGGTTGGGGCACGTTCACCCAGCAACAGTGACCGCAGCAGCACAGAGTGAACAGTATGAATGTGAGAGTCGGAGTTAGATTCTGCAGTCTCTTAATGAAATAGGAAATGACTCCACAGCCACATGATGAAAGAGCAGCGCTCCGAAAACTAGTGCTCAGTTAAACCTGGTGTTGTGTGATTTTTAACTTTGTACGCCATAGTCCCACACCGGCATCTCTAAATTAATGAAATGGGGGTGTGGGACGGAAAGTTCAGTTAGTGATCGAAGGAGGGAGAGAAATCTCTGAGAATGGGTAGATTTGAATTCTGACATATGAAACACAGAGATGTGAGCGAGCAGAATTTGAAGGGAAAAGATCATCACCTTGGAGAAAATTACCATGTTAAAACAACTGATTCCTTTGTGTTTCACAAAAGCTGAGGGAGATAGAGCAATTGCTGCCGTAACTCGGATTGGAACCGATTTTGCTGCGGCCACAACGCAGAGTACTAACCACGATACGATCACGGCATCCCACAGACGCAAAGACTGACGGGCAGCCATAGGTACAGTAGCATAGGAAATGTTAGGCAGCGCACCAACTGCACAATATCAGTGCGAAGCGAACAGTGCCAGATATGTGGGAACTCAGAATGGGCTGACAGTTTAATATCAGTTCCCCCAGTGGCTGTGGTAATTCCATCATTAATATTCTGAAGGCTGAGATAAATAGATTTCTCCAAAACATCAAAGACTCCGGGGACAGTGTAGGTGTTGTTGAATTGTATGCTTCAATAGGAATGCAGTTTAACATCGGCTACTTGCCCAGTTTTCCCCCACAAGACAGTAACCACTGCTGCCACAGAGTCCCATTTCCTAGCCCTAGAATCAGAGGAACTGAGTGGCGCAGTCGCGAAGACCCAGCTGGAAGTCGGGATGGGTATGAGGTCGCACAGATACTCGAGAGCTCCAGTGACGCAACCCCGGTGAATGCACGGTATTTCTATGACGGATTAGAGGCGTAAGCAATTCCGAGATTGGGAGTGATCCTGGTCAAAGGCGGGGCAGAAGGGAAAATTATTTCCCGTTTATAGCAATCTACAGTGCACCTTGCTGAGACAGCTGAGTGCCACAACTGGAGCATGGGCGGCTGGTTAGAAGTTTGAACTTGCTTCACTATCACCCACTTCCCTGGAATGAATTGCTTTCACCATTTTCATTTCCAATTGTTTAATATCTCCCTGCAGTCTGCGGCTTTGTTCCTCATGGTTAATTGCATGACCACCTGTTCTATGATCTGCACACTGCTGAATCACGGCCACTACAAGTAAATATGAATCATTGATCTATATGAGAAAATCGTGGAACTCACTGCAGCCATGCTTTGTCGGTTTGCGGGCAACGCCGGAATTGTAGACAGTGAGGAAGATTATCTAAATTTCAAAAGGATCTTTATCCAATGAGTCGTTGGACTGAAAAATATAACATGGAGTTCAATCTGGATAAATGCAAGATTTTGCATTTTGGTAAAACAACAAAAGTAGGGCTTTGC